>NW_027507784.1:345673001-345938001 GCF_037356315.1 Lithobates pipiens | reverse complement strand
ATCGGGTTGACTTGGAGGAGAAGCCGAGGAAGCAGCAGCACTGCAACCGTGGAGGGGTGAGTGTAGACCTCGGGAGGGAGAGGGGCGATTGCCGCCCCACCCCCCCCCCCCCAAAAAAATTTTAGCACCAGCTGCCACTGGCTGGAAGTGGTATCATGATGTGGTTTACAGCCTCCCAGGATCATAGAGATGACCCGAAGACCATCTGGTTGCCGCTGCCGCCGCCGCCGTATTGGATCCCAGGCTCTATGATCACACAGGAGAGCCTGGAGAGGCACCGATGGGCGGCGGGAGGGGGGGGGATGTCCCCTCCCTCTGCCTGTAAAAGCAATCCAGCGGCTAATCAGCCGGTTGGATAGCTTTTATGTTGGAGAGACTTGCCGGCTGATGCCTGTAGCTGCAACCATTGTCCTGATATCTTCACTTCAAGTCCAACGACATTAGATGACATCCTACGGGTGGGAAGTGGTTAAAGACACCTCGGAAATATATATAATCGTTAATATTTAGTTACATGGTTTGGTTATTGATTGTCCTTTTTTCAGATATCTGATTGTATGTATACATATATATATATATATATATATATATATGTATAATATAATATTACTATTTCCTATCTGGAGTTTAACCTAAGTTTGTGGTTTTGACTTGTATTTTATCTTTATTGCATTTACTCTTTAATAAAGTCCTGTAATTTGCACTTTTAACATTGTTGCAGGTGATGTATAATTTAATCTATTATCTCTCTCTCTATATATATATATATATATATATATATATATATATATATATATACCCTTCCATGACTCTACAATTAAGACCCACTTGGGAGTCCAATGTGTCAGTAAATGACAGCCTACAGCGCAGGCTTTCTCATCCTCTTCACCCTGGATGACCCCTTTATATCAATAGGAGGTCTCAGTCAGGAAACCCCCCCCGCTATAAAAGTGGTTACATCTACATTATTCTGTAAATGTCATCAGTAAGCTGCTGAAAGCTTTAAATTAAAGAGAGTAAATAATATGACAAATCTATAACATTTAAAGCTCAGAGCTGATTATCATATAACACTCCCTAGCTCTGTATATATATCAATAATACTCATCAAAATGGCCAAAAAACAAACTGTGAAAACTCTAGCGCCCCCCTTACATTTGTGGTCAGTGAGGGAATGCATCTTTACATTGGTGGTCAATCATTGCATGTCGGCGAGTAATTGCCCCCCCCCCCCCCCCATACGTTCATAGCCCTCCTAGGTGGGAAATCAATCTGTCATTGGTCACTAGCATCCTCTGGAGGAACAGCCCTGATTGGGTAAGTGGGTTAGCCCGCTGTGGAGTGTCCCTGTCCACTTGTGTTCATTAACTGCCTGTAAGATGAGGAACGGACTGGGACTCTATTGTCCTGGGGGGGGGGGCACATTATATGACGTCTTCCTGAGAAGGCGCCTCGGTCAGCTGCTCCGGCGGCGATCTGTCCACCGGACACAGAGGATGACTGATCACACTGCGCCCATTGCCACATGATCACTGTGACCAATCACAGCAGGTCACATGACCATTGCAAACAATCAATGGCTTCCTTTTTATGCCATTCATTGTATACAATTGTGTTGCTAGCTGTGATTGGTCACAGTGAAGACATGGTACAAACAGGGCAAATCACAGCCCATCTGTACCATATGATTAGCTGTGGCCAATCGCAGCTAATCACAACAAAAGAAACTGAACGAATCGGTTTCATTCAGTAAAAATGGCTGCTCATACCAATGAAATTCACTGCTATAAGAAAACTTAATGTATAAAAAAGGAAACAAAAATCCTGATCACTTCCCCGGTGTTACTATGTTGCATTAAATAAAATAATTGAAAAAAAGAACCTGTACCGGCGGACCCGCTCCCGCTGTCATTGGACACAGCAGGAGCCAATCAGCGGGTCCGGTGGACCTGAAGACCGTGGGGACCCGCCAATCGCTCTGAAGAGAGTCAGAGCGGCGGTCTGCCTATGTAAACAAGGCAGACCGCCGTTCTGTGAGAGGGGAAAAGATGGAGATCTTGTGTTTCTGCTAAGCAGGAACACGGATCTCTGTCTTTCCCCAGTCAAAGCACCGCGCAATTGTCAGTTCAAATAATGCAGTACCGTATCGCAAAAGAAATGGCCTGGTCTTGTAGGTGGGGGGAGGAGGGGGGGGGGCCTTCCGGGGCTGAAGTGGTTAAATACAACCAAAAGAAAACTGTATTTGTGTGAAAAAAATTATAAAAATGTAGTTTGGGTACAGTGTAGCATGACCGCGCAATTGTCATTCAAAGTGCGACAGCGCTGAATTCTGAATATTGGCCTGGGCAGGAAGGGGGGTGAAAGTGCCCGGTATTGAAGGGGTTAAAGTTGTTGACGCATTTTGGAATTTCGGAGTTCGGCTTGAGATCCTTTTTTTCATGGGGTGGTTGGTGGGGGGAGGGGGAAATTCTGCTTTTCTTGCTTCAGTTCTATTTCTGGAGACAGACTGATGGAGATTTTTAATCACGAATGTTTGTAACTATAATGGAAATAGTAATTATAATAATAAAATCCAGCGCACAATAAAGTGTGGGGGGGAAATTGGGGCATTTCACAGCTTGTGTGACGGGTTGGCAGGTCCGGATCTTGCCAGGAAATTGGCCATTATAATCATAAATCGCAATACTCGGGTCTTTGTATTGTGTGTGAGGAAATATATAGGGTCAGTTGTTGACATTTTCCAGCATGCTGGATAGGACCCCACAATCGATTTACGCTAACAGGGTCAGTACAGCGCAGCGGGGGCACCTGGCAGAGTAGCTCCCCCTTCCTGTACGGGTTTCATGCAGGATGTGGAGGTTGGGCATAATCTGGGGTTCAGTCCCATACGTGCCTTATACTGCCCCATCATTGGTATCAGTGGAATAGTGCCCCATCATTGGTATCAGTGGAATAGTGCCCCATCATTGGTATTAGTGGAATAGTGCCCCATCATTGGTATCAGTGGGAGGAATAGTGCCCCATCATTGGTGTCAGTGGGAGGAATAGTGCCCCATCATTGGTATCAGTGGGAGGAGTAGTGCCCCATCATTGGTGTCAGTGGGAGGAATAGTGCCCCATCATTGGTATCAGTGGGAGGAGTAGTGCCCCATCATTGGTGTCAGTGGGAGGAATAGTGCCCCATCATTGGTGTCAGTGGGAGGAATAGTGCCCCATCATTGGTATCAGTGGGAGGAATAGTGCCCCATCATTGGTGTCAGTGGGAGGAATAGTGCCCCATCATTGGTATCAGTGGGAGGAGTAGTGCCCCATCATTGGTGTCAGTGGGAGGAATAGTGCCCCATCATTGGTATCAGTGGAATAGTGCCCCATCATTGGTATTAGTGGAATAGTGCCCCATCATTGGTATCAGTGGGAGGAATAGTGCCCCATCATTGGTGTCAGTGGGAGGAATAGTGCCCCATCATTGGTATCAGTGGGAGGAGTAGTGCCCCATCATTGGTGTCAGTGGGAGGAATAGTGCCCCATCATTGGTATCAGTGGGAGGAGTAGTGCCCCATCATTGGTGTCAGTGGGAGGAATAGTGCCCCATCATTGGTGTCAGTGGGATGAATAGTGCCCCATCATTGGTGTCAGTGGGAGGAATAGTGCCCCATCATTGGTGTCAGTGGGATGAATAGTGCTCCATCATTGGTGTCAGTGGGATGAATAGTGCCCCATCATTGGTGTCAGTGGGAGGAATAGTGCCCCATCATTGGTGTCAGTGGGAGGAATAGTGCCTCATCATTGGTGTCAGTGGGAGGAATAGTGCCCCATCATTGGTGTCAGTGGGAGGAATAGTGCCCCATCATTGGTGTCAGTGGGATGAATAGTGCCCCATCATTGGTGTCAGTGGGAGGAATAGTGCCCCATCATTGGTGTCAGTGGGAGGAATAGTGCCTCATCATTGGTGTCAGTGGGAGGAATAGTGCCCCATCATTGGTGTCAGTGGGAGGAATAGTGCCCCATCATTGGTGTCAGTGGGAGGAATAGTGCCCCATCATTGGTGTCAGTGGGAGGAATAGTTTCGTTTTTTCGGGTGGAGTCGGATGCTTGAATTGTATACAATGTTGCAGAATAAAGATAACGAATATTTGGTAACATGAGAAGAACGCTGAGGGCCGCTCCCGCAGAACGCCAAATATAATAGGCTGAGAAAGATGAAAATAAATATTGCAGTGATCCGGAGCCCCGTTTTATACACGACTTTTCTTGGCTCCATAATGGAATCAGAATAGAAGAATTTCATTTTCCGACTCCGTCTTTTAGATGTGTAACTTGGAATCAGGAGGCCTACAAATCATAAAACGTCCAGCAACAAGAATAACAAATAACACAAAAAACATCTGACAGGGAGAGTGGGGGAGGGGAGTTCTCAGGAATTTCCGGGAGACCAATGTTGGCCATAAACAGCCCAATCACCCCCCCCCCCCCCCATCTCTATAGCTGGGGTCTCCAAACTTCTAAAGAAAAGGGCCCATTAATCTCCTTGGGACTTTATGGGGGCCAGATTATGGCCAGTGGAAAATGCCCCGGTATCAGTGTGAGTGGCTAGGAGAAATCGTGCCCCATCATTGGTGTCACTGGGAGAAATAGTGCCCCATCATTGGTGTCACTGGGAGAAATAGTGCCCCATCATTGGTGTCAGTGGAAGGAATAGGGCCCCATCATTGGTGTCAGTGGGAGGAATAGTGCCCCATCATTGGTTTTAGTGGGAGGAATAGTGCCCCATCATTGGTGTCAGTGGGAGAAATCGTGCCCCATCATTGGTGTCAGTGGGAGAAATCGTGCCCCATCATTGGTGTCAGTGGGAGGAATAGTGCCCCATCATTGGTGTCAGTTGGAGGAATAGTGTCCCATCATTGGTGTCGGTGGGAGGAATAGTGCCCCATCATTGGTGTCAGTGGGAGGAATAGTGCCCCATCATTGGTGTCAGTGGGAGGAATAGTGTCCCATCATTGGTGTCGGTGGGAGGAATAGTGCCCCATCATTGGTGTCGGTGGGAGGAATAGTGCCCCATCATTGGTGTCAGTGGGAGGAATAGTGTCCCATCATTGGTGTCGGTGGGAGGAATAGTGCCCCATCATTGGTGTCAGTGGGAGGAATAGTGCCCCATCATTGGTGTCAGTGGGAGGAATAGTGTCCCATCATTGGTGTCAGTGGGAGGAATAGTGCCCCATCATTGGTGTCAGTGGGAGGAATAGTGTCCCATCATTGGTGACAGTGGGAGGAATAGTGTCCCATCATTGGTGTCGGTGGGAGGAATAGTGCCCCATCATTGGTGTCAGTGGGAGGAATAGTGCCCCATCATTGGTGTCAGTGGGAGGAATAGTGTCCCATCATTGGTGTCAGTGGGAGGAATAGTGCCCCATCATTGGTGTCAGTTGGAGGAATAGTGTCCCATCATTGGTGTCGGTGGGAGGAATAGTGCCCCATCATTGGTGTCAGTGGGAGGAATAGTGCCCCATCATTGGTGTCAGTGGGAGGAATAGTGTCCCATCATTGGTGTCAGTGGGAGGAATAGTGCCCCATCATTGGTGTCAGTTGGAGGAATAGTGTCCCATCATTGGTGTCAGTGGGAGGAATAGTGCCCCATCATTGGTGTCAGTGGGAGGAATAGTGTCCCATCATTGGTGTCAGTGGGAGGAATAGTGCCCCATCATTGGTGTCAGTTGGAGGAATAGTGTCCCATCATTGGTGTCAGTTGGAGGAATAGTGTCCCATCATTGGTGTCAGTGGGAGGAATAGTGCCCCATCATTGGTGTCAGTGGGAGGAATAGTGTCCCATCATTGGTGTCGGTGGGAGGAATAGTGCCCCATCATTGGTGTCAGTGGGAGGAATAGTGCCCCATCATTGGTGTCAGTGGGAGGAATAGTGCCCCATCATTGGTGTCAGTGGGAGGAATAGTGCCCCATTATTGGTGTCAGTGGAAGGAATAGTGCCCCATCATTGGTGTCAGTGGGAAGAATAGTGCCCCGTCATTGGTGTCAGTGGGAGGAATAGTGCCCCATCATTCGTATCAGTGGGAGGAATAGTGCCCCATCATTGGTGTCAGTGGGAGGAATAGTGCCCCATTATTGGTGTCAGTGGGAGGAATAGTGCCCCATCATTGGTGTCAGTGGGAAGAATAGTGCCCCATCATTGGTGTCAGTGGGAAGAATAGTGCCCCATCATTGGTGTCAGTGGGAAGAATAGTGCCCCGTCATTGGTGTCAGTGGGAAGAATAGTGCCCCGTCATTGGTGTCAGTGGGAAGAATAGTGCCCCATCATTGGTGTCAGTGGGAAGAATAGTGCCCCGTCATTGGTGTCAGTGGGAAGAATAGTGCCCCGTCATTGGTGTCAGTGGGAAGAATAGTGCCCCGTCATTGGTGTCAGTGGGAAGAATAGTGCCCCATCATTGGTGTCAGTGGGAGGAATAGTGCCCCGTCATTGGTGTCAGTGGGAGGAATAGTGCCCCATCATTGGTGTCAGTGGGAGGAATAGTGCCCCGTCATTGGTGTCAGTGGGAGGAATAGTGTCCCATCATTGGTGTCAGTGGGAGGAATAGTGCCCCATCATTGGTGTCAGTGGGAGGAATAGTGCCCCATCATTGGTGTCAGTGGGAGGAATAGTGCCCCGTCATTGGTGTCAGTGGGAGGAATAGTGTCCCATCATTGGTGTCAGTGGGAGGAATAGTGCCCCATCATTGGTGTCAGTGGGAGGAATAGTGCCCCGTCATTGGTGTCAGTGGGAGGAATGACTTCTGAATCCTCCCCCACTCATTCTCCTAAAATCCCATCTCTGCTTGAATGATACAATGTGTAATATGTCTGTGTAAGTTCTTATTTATCTGGGGTTATTGTAGTCTAGTAGTAGTTCTAGTAGTAGTTCTAGTAGTAGTTCTAGTAGTAGTTCTAGTAGTAGTTCTAGTAGTAGTTCTAGTAGTAGCCGCCTGCTAGCAGTCAGCTAGACTTGTTCTGTAATGTTGAATGTTTTGTAGCTTCCCGGAGTCATTTCTTTGGTTCTAATGAGTGTCAGGAAGATACCCGGACATTTATATGTTCCTGACACTCATTAGAACTGAAGACGCGGTTTGTCTTCAGAATTACAAAACAAGTCCACGGGATGCGTCCAACTACCTGGAGATACAATGTTGCAGTTGCTCGGACTTTCTGATATTCCTAGAAGCGCCCCAGTTATTTGCCAATGGAAATTTCTGTCTATGAATGATGGTTTTCGGTGGAATTGGCCTCCAGACTCGTAGATGTAGCAGAGGTGGTCAGATAACTGTCTGTTGGGCACCTGGGAGTGGGACTGGGCGAAGTTTGGCTCTTCCAGTAGACATTGTCCCTGGAATTGTCCCTGGAATTGTCCCTGGAATTATCCCAGGAATTATCCCTGGAATTGTCCCAGGAATTATTCCTGGAATTGTCCCTGGAATTATCCCTGGAATTGTCCCAGGAATTATCCCTGGAATTGTCCCAGGAATTATTCCTGGAATTATCCCTAGAATTATCCCTGGAATTGTCCCTGGAATTATCCCTGGAATTGTCCCTGGAATTATCCCTGGAATTGTCCCAGGAATTATCCCTGGAATTGTCCCAGGAATTATCCCTGGAATTGTCCCAGGAATTATCCCTGGAATTGTCCCAGGAATTATCCCTGGAATTATCCCTAGAATTATCCCTGGAATTATCCCTAGAATTATCCCTGGAATTATCCCTGGCATTGTCCCTGGAATTATCCCTGGAATTGTCCCTGGAATTATTCCTGGAATTATTCCAGGAATTATCCTTGGAATTGTCCCAGGAATTATTCCTAGAATTGTCCCAGGAATTATCCCTGGAATTGTCCCAGGAATTATCCCTGGAATTGTCCCAGGAATTATCCCTGGAATTATACCTGGAATTGTTCCTGGAATTGTCCCTGGAATTATCCCTGGAATTATTCCTGGAATTGTCCCAGGAATTATCCCTGGAATTGTCCCTGGAATTATCCCTGGAATTGTCCCAGGAATTATCCCTGGAATTGTCCCAGGAATTATTCCTAGAATTGTCCCAGGAATTATCCCTGGAATTATCCCTGGAATTATACCTGGAATTGTTCCTGGAATTGTCCCTGGAATTATCCCTGGAATTATTCCTGGAATTGTCCCAGGAATTATCCCTGGAATTGTCCCAGGAATTATCCCTGGAATTGTCCCAGGAATTATCCCTGGAATTATACCTGGAATTGTTCCTGGAATTGTCCCTGGAATTGTCCCTGGAATTGTCCCTGGAATTATCCCTGGAATTGTCCCTGGAATTGTCCCTGGAATTATCCCTGGAATTATTCCTGTAATTGTCCCAGGAATTATCCCAGCAATTATCCCTGGAATTGTCCCTAGAATTGTCCCTGGAATTATTCTTTGGAATTGTCCCAGGAATTATCCCTGGAATTGTCCCAGGAATTGTCCCAGGAATTATCCCTGGAATTGTCCCAGGAATTGTCCCAGGAATTGTCCCAGGAATTATCCCAGGAATTATCCCAGGAATTGTCCCTGGAATTGTCCCAGGAATTGTCCCTGGAATTATCCCTGCCTTCCAGGACTGAAAAATTCTCTCAGAGTTGAGTTTATCCAAACAATAAAAAAATACTCGTCAGCGCTGAGTATAAAGTGGGCCTTCAATGGTCTGATGGTGTGCTCTCTCTCCAGCCTTCGCCGGGAAGCATTCTGGGTAACCTTGTAAAATGTCTGAAGCCAAGAGGGCGGCCTATCAGAAATCCGGATCGATATCTGAAGGTCTGTCTGTCTGTGGAGTCACTATGGAGGACTTCCCTGTTTATGTCGTATTTCGATCAAAATGAAGATAATCCACTCAGATCTCGGATAACGGCGGATTTTATCTGTTTATAAAAGGATTTCGCTTGATGCAAAAAAACCGCCAGAGAGTAAAACCGTCCCGGGTGATAATTGTATCTCTTTCCACTTTGTGCCAAATTCATCTGATCCGTGCCGGATCTACAAACCGCTAAAAGCTCAAATAACCGCAAAAGAGGGTCTGGTGAGACCAAAAACACATGTCTGCATGAACGATACAATGTTGTATAGTCTGTGGACGTTCTCATCCAGATCATCGTCTATCTAGTCATAGCTGTCTAGTAGGGATGAGCTCCGGCGCTTTTGCATTGGAACTAAAATCTAGTAGAACAAATTGCCTCCAGAAGTCACCTAATTAGTAAATAGAGCCCACCTGTGTGTAATGTAATCTCAGTATAAATACAGCTGTTCTGTAAAGCCCTCAGAGGTTTGTTGGAGAACCTTAGTGAACAAACAGCATCATGAAGGCCAGGGAACACACCAGACAGGTCAGGGATAAAGTTGTGGAGAAGTATAAAGCAGGGTTAGGTTATAATAGAATCTCCCAAGCTTTGACCATCTCACAGAGCTCTGTTCAATCCATCATCGGAAAATGGAAGGAGTATGGGCACAACCGCAAACCTACCAAGACACGGCCGTCCACCTAAACTGACCGGGCCGGGCAAGGAGAGCATTCATCAGAGAAGAGCCAAGAGGTCCATGGTAACTCTGGAGGAGCTGCAGAGATCCACAGCTCAGGGGGGAGAATCTGTCCACAGGACAACTATTAGTCGTCTCTCCACAAATCTGCCCTTTATGGAAGAGTGACAAGAAGAAAGACATTGGAGAAAGAAAGTCATAAGAAGTCCTGTTTGTAGTTTGTGAGAAGCCATGTGGGGGAGGGGGCAGCAAACATGTGGAAGAAGGTGATCTGGTCAGAGGAGACCAAAATTCTACTTTATGGCCTAAAAGCAAAACGCTATGTGTGGGGAAAACTAACACCGCCCATCCCCCGAACACACCATCCCCACCGTGAGACATGGTGGTGGCAGCATCATGTGGTGGGGATGGTTTTCTTCAGCAGGGACAGGGAAGCTGGTCAGAGTTGATGGGAAGATGGATGGAGACAAATACAGGACAATCTTAGAAGAAAACCTGTTAGAGTCGGCAGAAGACTTGAGACCGGGGCGGAGGTTCCCCTTCCAGCAGGACAACGACCCGAAACATCCAGCCAGAGCTACAATGGAATGGTTTACATCAAAGCATATTCATGTGTTAGAATGGCCCAGTCACAGTCCAAACCTAAATCCCATTGAGAATCTGTGGCAAGACTTGAAAATTGCTGATCACAGACGCTCTCCATCCAATCTGACAGAGCTTGAGATATTTTGCAGAGTAGTGGTATATACTGGCCACTTTTCTAGGGTTAGTGGTATAGATTGGCCTATATTATAAGACATTGGTACATACTGTACTCTCCACCCTCTTATAGAAGAGCTATACGTATACCAGTTTCTGTTATAAGAAAGTGGTATATACTGGCCATTCTTATAAGGCTGTAAAATATACTGGCCACTATTATAATGATGTGATATATACTGGCCACTATTATAAGGATGTGGTATACACTGGTGACTCTTATAAGATATTAGTATATACTGGCCACCCCCTTATAGAACAGGTATATACCAGTCACTGTTATAAACAAGTGGTATATACTGGCTACTGGTAAAAGGATGTGGTATATACTGGCCACTATTATAAGGATGTGGTATATACTGGCCATTATTATAAGGATGTGGTATATACTGGTCACTATTATAAGGATGTGATATATACTGGCCACTATTATAAGGATGTGGTATATACTGGCCACTATTATGAGGATGTGATATATACTGGCCACTATTATAAGGATGTGATATATACTGGCCACTATTATAAGGATGTGATATATACTGGCCACTATTATGAGGATGTGGTATATACTGGCCACTATTATAAGGATGTGGTATATACTGGCCACTATTATAAGGATGTGATATATACTGGCCACTATTATAAGGATGTGATATATACTGGCCACTATTATGAGGATGTGGTATATACTGGCCACTATTATAAGGATGTGGTATATACTGGCCACTATTATAAGGATGTGATATATACTGGCCACTATTATAAGGATGTGGTATATACTGGCCACTATTATGAGGATGTGGTATATACTGGCCACTATTATCAGGATGTGGTATATACTGGCCACTATTATAAGGATGTGGTATATACTGGCCACTATTATAAGGATGTGATATATACTGGCCACTATTATAAGGATGTGATATATACTGGCCACTATTATAAGGATGTGATATATACCGGCCACTATTATAAGGATGTGGTATATACTGGCCACTATTATAAGGATGTGATATATACCGGACACTATTATAAGGATGTGGTATATACTGGCCACTATTATAAGGATGTGATATATACCGGACACTATTATAAGGATGTGGTATATACTGGCCACTATTATAAGGATGTGATATATACTGGCCACTATTATAAGGATATGGTATATACTGGCCACTATTATAAGGATGTGGTATATACTGGCCACTATTATAAGGATGTGATATATACTGGCCACTATTATAAGGATGTTATATATACTGGCCACTATTATAAGGATGTGGTATATACTGCCCACTATTATAAGGATGTGGTATATACTGGTCACTATTATAAGGATGTGGTATATACTGGCCACTATTATAAGGATGTGGTATATACTGGCCACTATTATAAGGATGTGGTATATACTGGCCACTATTACAAGGATGTGGTATATACTGGCCACTATTATAAGGATGTGGTATATACTGGCCACTATTATAAGGATGTGGTATATACTGGCCACTATTATAAGGATGTTATATATACTGGCCACTATTATAAGGATGTTATATATACTGGCCACTATTATAAGGATGTGATATATACTGCCCACTATTATAAGGATGTGGTATATACTGGCCACTATTATAAGGATGTGATATATACTGCCCACTATTATAAGGATGTGGTATATACTCGCCACTATTATAAGGATGTGGTATATACTGCCCACTATTATAAGGATGTGGTATATACTGGCCAGTGGCCACTTTTATTGGTTAGTAGTATATACTGGCTATTTTTATAAGGTAGTGGTATGTACTGTCTACGTTCATAGGCTGACGGTATATACTGGCCACTTTTATAAGGCAGTGGTATATACCTGTCACTCCCATAAGGAAGCGACTCATTCCAGAGACTTGTCTTGTCTCCTGTCACCCCCTTTGTACATTTGGGTGGAGTGACAGGTTCTCTTTAACATACTGAATAGTGGAGAATGTCATTGGGCCGTGTTGATGTACATGTGATCTACATATACTATACATATGTTGATATACATTACTATTCGGGGGGCTCTGTAACCTACAGGTGGACATTTTTACCAGTTTGTACATTTAAGTCCATGAAAAATCAGGTGTCGGTGTCATTCCCGGCGTGGTCAGCTCATAAATCCTCCGCCTTCCATCGTCCAGGCAGTTGATAATTTTATGGAAAGTTCTTCTATAAACAGATGGGAAGAAGCTCCAAATACAGAGATTTGGCTCCAAAGATAAGATTCTCAGTCTGCGCCCCTCCCTGCCCCCAGCCGCTGGAATGTCTGCCGCTCATATGTTACTCTGATCTGAAGGAAAGGGGGGGGGGGGGGTGTTATTAAAACTGGAGCAGCTGTGCATGGCAACCAATCAGCTTCTAGCTCCAGTTTTTTCAGTTAAGCTTTGAAAATGTAAGCTAGAAGCTGATTGGTTCCCATGCAAAGCTGCTGTAGATTCCGACTGCTCCAAGTCTCAGTCAATTTCTCTCAATGGATAATATGCAGTGCTGGAAAAAGGTTCTTTAGCCCCTGTGATCTCTGTGGGGGGGTAATATATCCCTGGAAGGGTCACACTGACACATCTTTATATATGGAAGGACACGGAGTATACAGTGTATGTATATGTATATGTATATATATATATATATATATATACACACACACAGTATCTCACAAAAGTAAGTACACCACTCTAATGTCTAAACCGCTGGCAACAAAAGTCAGTACACCCCTAAGTGAAAATCTCCAAATTGGGCCCAATTAGCCATTTTCCCTCCCCGGTGTCATGTGACTCGTTAGCGTTACAAGGTCTCAGGTGTGAATGGGGAGCAGGTGTGTTACATTTGGTGTTATCGCTCTCACTCTCTCATACTGGTCACTGGAAGTTCAACATGGCACCTCATGGCAAAGAACTCTCTGAGGATGTGAAGATAAGAATTGTTGCTCTACATAAAGATGGCCTAGGCTATAAGAAGATTGCCAAGACCCTAAAGATGAGCTGCAGCACGGTGGCCAAGACCATACAGCGGTATAACAGGACGGGTTCCCCTCAGAACAGGCCTCGCCATGGTCCACCAAAGAAGTTGAGGTCACGTGCTCAGCGTCATATCCAGAGGTTGTCTTTGGGAAATAGACGTATGAGTGCTGCCAGCATTGCTGCAGAGGTTGTAGGGGTGGGGGGGGGGGGGGTCAGCCTGTCAGTGCTCAGACCATACGCCGCACACTGCATCAAATTGGTCTGCATGGCTGTCGTCCCAGAAGGAAGCCTCTTCTAAAGATGATGCACAGGAAAAGACCACAAACAGTTTGCTGAAGACAAGCAGACTAAGGACATGGATTACTGGAACCATGTCCTGTGGTCTGATGAGACCAAGATAAAGGTATTTGGTGTCAGATGGTGACAAGCGTGTGTGGGGGCAACCAGGTGAGGAGGACAAAGACAAGTGTGTCTTGTCTACAGTCAGGCATGGTGGTGGGAGTGTCATGGTCTGGGGCTGCATGAGTGCTGCCGGCACTGGGGGGCTACAGATCATTGAGGGGACCATGAATGCCAACATGTACTGTGACATACTGAAGCAGAGCATGATCCCCTCCCTTCAGAGACTGGGCCGCAGGGCAGTATTCCAACATGATAACCACCCCAAACACACCTCCAACACCACCACTGCCTTGCTAAAGAAGCTGAGGGTAAAGGTGATGGACTGGCCAAGCATGTCTCCAGACCTAAACCCTATTGATCATCTGTGGGGGATCCTCAAACGGAAGGTGGAGGAGGGGAAGGTCTCTAACATCCACCAGCTCTGTGATGTCATCATGGGGGAGGGGAAGAGGACTCCAGTGACAACCTGTGAAGCTCTGGTGACCTCCATGCCCAAGAGGGTGAAGGCAGTGCTGGAAAATAATGGCGGCCACACAAAATATTGACACTTAGGGCCCAATTTGGAGATTTTCACTTAGGGGGTGTACTGACTTTTGTGGCCAGTGGTTTAGACATTAATGGCTGTGTGTTGAGTTATTTTGAGGGGACAGGAAATTTACACTGTTATACAAGCTGTACACTCACTACTTTACATTGTAGACAAGTGTCATTTCTTCAGTGTTGTCACATGAAAAAGAGAGAAGAAAAGATTTACACACATGTGAGGGGTGTACTTACTTTTGTGAGACATTGTACATATATATATATATATATATATGTGTGTATAGTGACAGCTGGGCCCTGTAGATGAAAGGAGGTGAAGGCGGCGGAGACGTGACGCACCGCGTCCTGAGAACTCCCGCCGTGGAAACGCCCCCCTCCCCCTTCTTCCCGGGTTACGCTCTTCGCTCTCTTTTTTATAATCACAGCTTCAAGTCGCTCGCCGTGCGCAAAATGTCACGGCGTCCGGCAGAGAAGCAGAGCGCCGATCGATAAAAGTCGCTCTGATCCCTCTTTGTGGGAATTTTCAGC
Organism: Lithobates pipiens; assembly: GCF_037356315.1. Lineage (NCBI taxonomy): Eukaryota > Metazoa > Chordata > Amphibia > Anura > Ranidae > Lithobates > Lithobates pipiens. The sequence continues at coordinate 345,923,258 of NW_027507784.1, read as the reverse complement.
AGACGGATCTGGCGGAGTTGAAGTGCGCCGTGCGTGGGCGGTAAGCCGTTTATTTTCTGTTCGGGGGAGACGGTCGCTCTCCACGTTGATATCGGCGAGGAATAACACGCGGTGATGTATTGCACAATAAGTCTCGTCTCCCACAGATCGCCGCGGATCGTAGAAAGGAGAGAGAGAAAAAAAAAAAAAAGCGTTACCATAGCAACAGCAGCATCAGCTGGAAGACGCACAGTCGGCGCCGAGTGCGCTGACAATATTCAGGCCGGAGTAATCCAATCAATCGTTCATCCGCTAATTCTGACTGACTGCTGAAGGCGAAGCGCAGCACTTCCAGCGAGAAGGCGATTTCCGCCATTCCTATCATGTTTATACATTTGCTGTTCCATATTTGTATTTTATGTAGTTATATATAAAGTTTTATATATTGAAGAATTCTTAACATTTGCAAAAGATCCAGTGAAGTCCTTTCAGCACTCTGCTCTCTCCCCTCTTACTGTATACCGGCTCTGTGTTTACAAGAGAGATCACTGCTGAGAGGGGGAGCTGAGCTGCTGGGTCACTGCTGAGAGGGAGAGCAGGGGGATCTGAGCTTCTGCTGAGTCACTGCTGAGAGGGAGAGCAGGGGGATCTGAGCTTCTGCTGAGTCACTGCTGAGAGGGGGAGCAGGGGGATCTGAGCTTCTGCTGAGTCACTGCTGAGAGGGGGAGCAGGGGAATCTGACCTGCTGCTAAGTCACTGCTGAGAGGGGGAGCAGAGAGATCTGAGCTGCTGAGTCACTGCTGAGAGGGGGAGCAGAGAGATCTGAGCTGCTGAGTGATTGCTGGGAGAGGGGGCAGAGAGATCTGAGCTGCTGAGTCATTGCTGAGAGGGAGCAGGGAGATCTGAGCTGCTGAGTCACTGCTGAGAGGGGGAGCAGGGGGGTCTGAGCTGCTGAGTCACTGCTGGGAGGAGGAGCAGAGAGATCTGAGCTGCTGAGTCACTGCTGGGAGGGGGAGCAGAGAGATCTGAGCTGCTGATTCACTGCTGAGAGGGGGAGCAGAGAGATCTGAGCTGCTGATTCACTGCTGAGAGGGGGAGCAGGGGGGTCTGAGTTGCTGAGTCACTGCTGAGAGGAGGAGCAGAGAGATCTGAGCTGCTGAGTCACTGCTGGGAGGAGGAGCAGAGAGATCTGAGCTGCTGAGTCACTGCTGGGAGGAGGAGCAGAGAGATCTGAGCTGCTGATTCACTGCTGAGAGGGGGAGCAGAGAGATCTGAGCTGCTGATTCACTGCTGAGAGGGGGAGCAGAGAGATCTGAGCTGCTGAGTCACTGCTGAGAGGGGGAGCAGAGAGATCTGAGCTGCTGAGTCACTGCTGGGAGGAGGAGCAGTGAGATCTGAGCTGCTGATTCACTGCTGAGAGGGGGAGCAGAGAGATCTGAGCTGCTGATTCACTGCTGAGAGGGGGAGCAGAGAGATCTGAGCTGCTGATTCACTGCTGAGAGGGGGAGCAGAGAGATCTGAGCTGCTAAGTCACTGCTGAGAGGGGGAGCAGGGAGATCTGAGCTGCTGAGTCACTGCTGAGAGGGGGAGCAGGGAGTTCTGAGCTGCTGAGTCACTGCTAGGAGGGGGTGCAGAGAGATCTGAGCTGCTAAGTCACTGCTGAGAGGGGGAGCAGAGAGATCTGAGCTGCTGAGTCACTGCTGAGAGGGGGAGCAGGGAGATCTGAGCTGCTGAGTCACTGCTGGGAGGGGGAGCAGAGAGATCTGAGCTGCTGAGTCATTGCTGAGAGGGGGAGCAGAGAGATCTGAGCTGCTAAGTCACTGCTGAGAGGGGGAGCAGAGAGATCTGAGCTGCTGAGTCACTGCTGAGAGGGGGAGCAGGGAGATCTGAGCTGCTGAGTCACTGCTGAGAGGGGGAGCAGGGGGATCTGAGCTGCTGAGTCTTTGCTGAGAGGGGGAACAGGGAGATCTGAGCTGCTGAGTCACTGCTGGGAGGGGGAGCAGAGAGATCTGAGCTGCTGAGTCATTGCTGAGAGGGGGAGCAGAGAGATCTGAGCTGCTGAGTCACTGCTGGGAGGGGGGAGCTGAGCTGCTGAAATGAAAATGAAAGTGTTTCTGCTATAAAGCTTGAATTGCTGCACAGTGCCCGCAGCTACAGAGGTCGGTTGTAGTAAAGCTCATGCGCAGGTTTATGGAGATGGAAATAGTCCACAGCCTGGACACAGTTCTTCCATTTTTGTTTCATAAATTGGGGCCACTGGGTGACATTTCTGGACAGGCAGCTGACAGATTTGTGTTGAGGGGACCAGTAAAGTACAATCACCGAGCGAAACTACTGAGCAGGAAGCAGAGTGTGAATATATAAAGGTCAATTCCCCCCCCCCCCCCATACAGTAATTCATATATTGTTGACAATTTAAGCATGCACAGGGAGAACATGCAAACCCCATGCAGACGGTGTCCTGGCCGGGACTGAACCCGAGGACCCCGGTGCTACAAGGCAGAAGTCTTCCTTTTTAATTGAAAGAATTCTTATTGGATATTTTCTTCTTCTTCTTCCCATTTCTGTCTCCATCACCTCAGATTTTGGTGATTGGCTTCATTGAATAACAATTTTTTGGAGGCGGGGCCGGAGCACCAGCAGCCTTGTCCCCGCCCTGTGCCGAGTCTCATGATCTGCACTCTTCTTTCAGGTGGTGGCGAACGTCCTGATCTTCTTGTGTACGAATATTGTTGGGATTTGCACCCATTATCCTGCGGAGGTGTCGCAGCGACAGGCCTTCCAGGAGACCCGCGAATGCATCCAGGCGCGACTCCATTCCCAGAGGGAGAACCAGCAACAGGTAGGAAACCTTTTCTGAATGCTGCACTCTACAGATCCGCAGTGTATGAGAGCCAAAACCATCAAAAACTTGGTGCATTCAACCCCACTTCCTCCTCCTCCTCACTGTGAGCCCTCCCATGAGGAGCCTCGCTGTGAGCCCTCCCATGAGGAGCCTCGCTGTGAGCCCTCCCATGAAGACCTTCACTAGATCACTAGACACTATAGTCTCTTCTCACACCCCCCCTTCCCCAAGCCCTCACACGAAGACCCTTACTGTGAGCCCTCCCATAAGGACCGTCACTATGAACCCTCCCATGAGGAGCCTCACTGTGAGCCCTCCCATGAAGACCTTCACTAGATCACTAGACACTATAGTCTCTTCTCACACCCCCCCCCTTCCCCAAGCCCTCACATGAAGACCCTCACTATGAGCCCTCCCATAAGGACCGTCACTATGAACCCTCCCATGAGGACCCTCGCTGTGAGCCCTCCCATGAAGACCTTCACCAGACACTATAGTCTATTCTCACCCTTCCCCCCCCCCCCTCCCCAAGCCCTCACATGAGGACCCTCAGTAGATCATTAGACACTGCAGTCTCTTCCCCAAGCCCTCCCACGAGGACCCTCACTATGAACCCTCCCATGAAGACTCTTGCTGTGAGCCCTCCCATGAAGACCTTCACTAGATCACTAGAGACTATAGTCTCTTCTCACCCCCCTTCCCCAAGCCCTCACATGAGGACCCTCACTGTGAAACCTCACATAAGGACCCTCGCTTTCAGCCCTCCCATGAGGACCCTCATTAGATCACTAGACTCTATAGTCTCTTCTCACCCCACTTCCCCAAGCCCTCACATGATGACTCTCACTATGAGCCCCCCCCATGAGGACCCTCAGTAGACACATCAGTCTTTCCCCCCCTCCCCCCTCCTTCCCCAAGCCCTCCTATGAGGACCTTCACTGTGAGCCCTCCCATGAGGACCCTCGCTAGATCACTAGACACTACAGTCTCTTCTCACCCCCTCCCCTCTTTCATCTTACATGTTATTGGCTAGTCTTTGTATCCAATACTTGTCTGATCTCCTTCCTTTTTTCCCCTCTACTCTGTGACAATGTATCAGTGCCGCTACCGAACCAGAAACAGCAGCATTTCCCTCCATCTCAGGTAATATGGGCCTTTCCATTCATTGGCCACAAGAGGCTCCTAGCAGTGCCGGGACAAGGTCATCCAGCGCCCAGGTCTGAGCGTCCCCCCTTTACATCAGGTGTGCCCAGTAGAGTCCCCCCTTTACATCAGGTGTGCCCAGGAGAGTCCCCCCTTTACATCAGGTGTGCCCAGTAGAGTCCCCCCTTTACATCAGGTGTGCCCAGTAGAGTCCCCCCTTTACATCAGGTGTGCCCAGGAGAGTCCCCCCTTTACATCAGGTGTGCCCAATAGAGTCCCCCCTTTACATCAGGTGTACCCAATAGAGTCCCCCCTTTACATCAGGTGTACCCAAAAGAGTCCCCCCTTTACATCAGGTGTGCCCAATAGAGTCCCCCCTTTACATCAGGTGTGCCCAATAGAGTCCCCCCTTTACATCAGGTGTGCCCAATAGAGTCCCCCCTTTACATCAGGTGTGCCCAATAGAGTCCCCCCTTTACATCAGGTGTGCCCAATAGAGTCCCCCCTTTACATCAGGTGTGCCCAATAGAGTCCCCCCTTTACATCAGGTGTGCCCAATAGAGTCCCCCCTTTACATCAGGTGTGCCCAATAGAGTCCCCCTTTACATCAGGTGTGCCCAATAGAGTCCCCCCTTTACATCAGGTGTGCCCAATAGAGTCCCCCCTTTACATCAGGTGTGCCCAATAGAGTCCCCCCTTTACATCAGGTGTGCCCAATAGAGTCCCCCTTTACATCAGGTGTGCCCAATAGAGTCCCCCTTCACATGAGGCAAATAGTGGCAAAATCACAGGTTCCCCGGGCTATTTTCTCTCCAGGTTGGATGTTCTACTTGCATAAGAACAGTTTGAATCTGGAAAATACCACTAGATGGAGCTGATGATCATAAGAAAAAAAAACAAAAAACTATTTACTATGAACGTCAGCTCCATCCAGTGGCCATGAAGAGGTATAGTCCTGATTGACATTATTCTATTATATAAAGAACATTCGACCTGGATAGAAAATAGTCTGGTAGCATTCAATTGTGTGGGAATTCTCAACATAATGAATGTAAAATTCAATCTTGTGGGATTGCTCTGTCATTCATTTTTTTATATATAAATATACCCCAAAGTTCAGTGAACACAGACACCCACCCATTTTTACTGTTGCCCCCCCCCTGCATCAAGACGCACAGGCAGTAGGCGTGGCCAGGTTGGGGGACATGTTATCCATGATTTACCATGTGTTGGTCTGAAATGATGAGATATCCGAGGGAGGGGGAAGAGGGGGGAGGGGAGGGAGGTGTCCAGGTCAGCTGTACAATATTTGTAATGGTGTTTTATTTCACCCACCAGGAACGGCTGCTGCTGTCCGTACTTCCCCGCCATGTCGCCATGGAGATGAAGGCCGACATCAATGCCAAGCAGGAAGATATGATGTTCCATAAGATCTACATCCAGAAACATGACAATGTCAGGTAGGAGGGGGGAGGAGGGTACGATGATGATGAGAGTTATAATTCGAACAAAGATGCGTTCTTTGGTATGCAGACGGGCATCTATATCCTGACTCCGCCCCCCCCCCCAGGGGAGGATCAGGGCCTTCAAGGTTACAATAGGAGATCACAATGAGAGCTCCTGCAGAACTATACTCACCTCCACTACAACCCTAGGGTGTGCCTGAGACCCCTCACCGGCCGCTGACATCTTCAGAAGCTCTTCTTTTGAGTTACTGATCTTTAGGTGTTTTAATTGGCTGGCATAGCTCCCAACTGTCCCTGATTTGGAGGGACTGTCCCTGATTTGGAAGGACTGTCCCTGATTTGGAAGGACTGTCCCTGATTTGGAGGGGCTGTCCCTGATTTGGAGGCACTGTGCCTGAATTTGATGGAGTGTCCCTGATTTCGAGGGACTGTGCCTGATTTCGAGGGACTGTCCCTTATTTTGAGGGACTGTGCCTGAATTTGAGGGACTGTCTGTGATTTCGAGAGACTGTCCCTTATTTTGAGGGACTGTGCCTGAATTTGAGGGACTGTCCTTGATTTCGAGGGACTGTGCCTGATTTCGAGGGACTGTCCGTGATTTCGAGGGACTGTCCGTGATTTCGAGGGACTGTGCCTGATTTTGAGGGACTGTGCCTGAATTTGAGGGACTGTCTGTGATTTCGAGGGACTGTGCCTGAATTTGAGGGACTGTCCCTTATTTCGAGGGACTGCCCCTGATTTTGAAAACAATGTCCCTCTGTCCCTCATTCCTCCTCATTTTGGTCTGATCTATATAGTTATATCTAAAATGCTCTATTTATCTATCAAAGTGTTTTCCAGCTCCATTCCATGCTGCATTTATAAATACCAAAAACAAATATAAAGGAATATTAGTGGTAAAAAGCACTTGTGGATTTAACTAATAATTTTTTCCTATACAATTCTCCTTTAAGGGGGGGGCGTGGCAGGGGGTGTGTTCTATACCTAATGATCACTATACTGGCCCGCTGCCAATGTCATGTGATTGCTGTGACCAATCACAGCAGATTACATCAGTTGCAAACAAGGAATGGCTTCCTTTTTAAGCCATTCATTGGGTATAATTGTGTTGCTAGCTGTGATTGGTCACAGTGATCCCATGAAAGAAACAGGGCCAATCACAGCTCATTTGTACCATTTGTGGCCAATCACAGCTAATCACAACAATAAACAGTGTCTACATGCTGTCATTCAGTAAAAAAAATATTTGATATAGCAGTGAAATTCACTGCTATGAGCAAGTCTAGTATGTATAAAAGAAAATCCTGATCATAGTGGTACTATGGTTACACCGTATTGTTCTGGTCACAGTATGTAAAAAAATAAATTCTGCAGCATATTTGGCAAGTACAGAATCGCAGTATATATAAAATAATATGCAGAGTGGTTGGAGGGAAGCTTCAGAATGGCAAAGATGTTTTTATTACAAATTACTTGAGCAGACTGCAGTTCCTCTTTAAGTGGGTAAATTTAAATGTAATGGCATGCACGGTGACAGGTCCTCTTTATAGAGACATCAGAGGTCTATTAGTCCTCCAATGCCTCCTCTGCCCTCCAGTGCTGATAAGCGAGCACAGATCGGGCTTGTTTAGCTTCTTCTCTGGCGGAAGCAGCTGGTGAATGACAACCAATCCATGTACAGAGCTGGGGCTATTATGAGAAATGCATTAAAATGTAAATGAAGTAGAAGGCCATCCCTGGAAATTATTTTCAATCCAGCACGGTGGTGTGGGGACTGGCAGTGTGGGGATTGGCGGTGCGAGGACTGGCGATTCAGGGACTGGCGGTGCGGGGACTGGCGATTCAGGGACTGGCGGTGCGGGGACTGGCGGTGCGGGGACTGGCGGTTTGGGGATTGTTGGTGTGGGGATTGGCAGTTTGGGGACTGGTGTTGCGGGAACTGGCGTTGCGAGGACTGGTGGTGCGAGGACTGGTGGTGCGGGGACCGGCAATTTGGGGACTGGCAGTGTGGGGATTTGCAGTTCGGGGATTGGCAGTTCAGGGACTGGTGGTTCGGGGATTGGCAGTTTGGGGACTGCCGTTGCGAGGACAGGCGGTGCGAGGACTGGTGGTGCGGGGACCGGTGATTTGGGGACTGGCAGTGCGGGGATTGGCAGTTCGGGGACTGGTGGTGCAGGGATTGGCAGTTCAGGGACTGGCGGTTCGGGGACTGGCAGTTCGGGGACTGGCAGTGTGGGGACTGGCGGTTCGGGGACTGGCGGTGCGAGGATTGGCAGTTCAGGGATTGGTGTTGCGGGAACTGGCAGTGCGGGGACTGGTGGTTCAAGGACTGGTGGTGCGGGGACTGGCGGTTCGGGGACTGGTGTTGCGGGGACTGGTGTTGCGGGGACTGGTGGTGCAGGGAGTGGCGGTGCAGGGAGTGGCGGTGCAGGGACTGGCGGTGCGAGGACTGGCGGTGCAGGGACTGGCGGTGCAGGGACTGGCGGTTCGGGGACTGGCGGTGCGGGGATTGGCAGTGTGAGGAATGGCGGTGGAGGTACTGGTGTTCAGGGACTGGTGGTGCGGGCACTGGCGGTGGAGGGACTGGTGGTTCAGGGTCTGGTGGTGCAGGGATTGGCAGTGCGAGGAATGGTGGTGGAGGCACTGGTGGTTCAGGGACTGGTGGTTCGGGGACTGGTGGTTCGGGGACTGGTGGTGCGGGGACTGGTGGTGGAGGGACTGGTGGTCGGGGACTGGTGATTCGGGGACTGGTGGTGCGGGGACTGGTGGTGGAGGGACTGGTGGTGGAGGGACTGGTGGTGCGGAGACTGGTGGTGCGGGGACTGGTGGTGCGGGGACTGGTGGTGGAGGGACTGGTGGTTCGGGGACTGGTGGTTCGGGGACTGGTGATTCGGGGACCGGCGGTGGAGGGACTGGTGGTGCGGGGACTGGTGGTGGAGGGACTGGTGGTGGGGGGACTGGTGGTGCGGGGACTGGTGGTTCGGGGACTGGTGGTGCAGGGACTGGTGGTTCGGGGACTGGTGGTGCGGGGACTGGTGGTGCGGGGACTGGTGGTGCGGGGACTGGTGGTTCGGGGACTGGTGGTTCGGGGACCGGCGGTTCGGGGACTGGTGGTGGAGGGACTGGCGCTCGCGGTGCTCCTTCCTCCACAAGGACAGCTGTGCTCGGGCTTTTTGACTTTTAATCTATTTTCCATGTTGCTGATTATTTTATTTGCTTCCCGTCCTCTATAGGTGCCAGCGAGCTATAAATAGCCAGTGCAGGTTTCCCTCGCTCGGCCTTCTGGGTAATGTCATCCAACATCCGGGGGGGTCATTGTACTTGGCCAGAGCCGCGTCCAGTTCCAGGCCGGAGTTCCCCCGGCCTATTCAATGCCGACTTCCTGAACAAACAGCAGAACTTCCTCCGAAAGAACTCTTCAGATTTACTTCCCACTGACAGCCGGAATAGTCACAGCTCACCGAATACCCTGCCAGGACCCGGGGGTCCCAATTCCAAAGGGGGGGGGGGGGTGTTTATCACTTTTTTTTAAATTCAAATTCCTAATATAAAACAAATATACAATATCTGACAAAAGTAAGTACACCCCTCAGTCACATTTGTGTAAATCTTTTCTTCTCTCTTTTCATGTGACAACACTGAAGAAATGACACTTGTCTACAATGTAAAGTAGTGAGTGTACAGCTTGTATAACAGTGTAAATTTCCTGTCCCCTCAAAATAACTCAACACACAGCCAATAATGTCTAAACCGCTGGCAACAAAAGTGAGTACACCCCTAAGTGAAAATCTCCAAATTGGGCCCAAAGTGTCAATATTTTGTGTGGCCGCCATTATTTTTCAGCACTGCCTTCACCCTCTTGGGCATGGAGGTCACCAGAGCTTCACAGGTTGTCACTGGAGTCCTCTTCCCCCTCCCCCATGATGACATCACGGAGCTGGTGGATGTTGGAGACCTTGCGCTCCTCCACCTTCCGTTTGAGGATGTCCCACAGATGATCAATAGGGTTTAGGTCTGGAGACATGCTTGGCCAGTCCATCACCTTTACCCTCAGCTTCTTTAGCAAGGCAGTGGTGGTGTTGGAGGTGTATTTGGGGTGGTTATCATGTTGGAATACTGCCCTGCGGTCCAGTCTCTGAAGGGAGGGGATCATGCTCTGCTTCAGTATGTCACAGTACATGTTGGCATTCATGGTTCCCTCAATGATCTGTAGCCCCCCAGTGCCGGCAGCACTTATGCAGCCCCAGAGTGAGTACCCCCCTAAGAGAAACTGTCCAAATTGGGCTCAATCAGCCATTTTCCCTCCCCGGTGTCATGTAACTCGTTAGTGTTACAAGGTCTCAGGTGTGAATGGGGAGCAGGTGTGTTAAATTTGGTGTTATCGCTCTCATTCTCTCATACTGGTCACTGGAAGTTCAACATGGCACCTCATGACAAAGAACTCTCAGGGTCCGAAAAAAGGAATTGTTGCTCTACATAAAGATGGCCTAGGCTATAAGAAGATTGGCAAGACCCTGAAACTGAGCTGCAGCACGGTGGCCAAGACCATACAGCGGTATAACAGGACAGGTTCCCCTCAGAACAGGCCTTGCCATGGTCCACCAAAGAAGTTGAGGTCACGTGCTCAGCTTCAGATGGTGACAAGCGTGTGTGGGGGCAACCAGGTGAGGAGGACAAAGACAAGTGTGTCTTGTCTACAGTCAGGCATGGTGGTGGGGGTGTCATGGTCTGGGGCTGCATGAGTGCTGCCGGCACTGGGGGGCTACAGATCATTGAGGGAACCATGAATGCCAACATGTACTGTGACATACTGAAGCAGAGCATGATCCCCTCCCTTCAGAGACTGGACCGCAGGGCAGTATTCCAACATGATAATGACCCCAAACACACCTCCAACACCACCACTGCCTTGCTAAAGAAGCTGAGGGTAAAGGTGATGGACTGGCCAAGCATGTCTCCAGACCTAAACCCTATTGATCATCTGTGGGACATCCTCAAAACGGAAGCGCAAAGTCTCCAACATCCACCAGCTCTGTGATGTCATCATGGGGGAGGGGAAGAGGACTCCAGTGACGACCTGTGAAGCTCTGGTGTCCTCCATGCCCAAGAGGGTGAAGGCAGTGCTGGAAAATAATGGCGGCCACACAAAATATTGTCACTTTGGGCCCAATTTGGAGATTTTCCCTTAGGGGTGTACTGACTTTTGTTGCCAACAGTTTAGACATTAATGGCTGTGTGTTGAGTTATTTTGAGGGGACAGGAAATTTACACTGTTATACAAGCTGTACACTCACTACTTTACATTGTAGACAAGTGTCATTTCTTCAGTGTTGTCACATGAAAAGAGAGAAGAAAAGATTTACACAAATGTGAGGGGTGTACTTACTTTTGTGAGATAGTGTAAATATAAATATATAAATATAAAGATATATAAATGTATATCTTATGTGAATTTTTTTTGTATATATATATATATATATATATATATGATGTTATTTGTTTTTATATATATATATATATATATATATAGTTCACATAAGATTTCTACTGTATGGTTCGAGTTATGAGCTCTTAGTATTACATAAAATAAATAACACAAAAAAAACAAACATAATAAACAAATAACAAATGCTGTAAATAACATAAATATCAAGCTTCTAATATAATATTAGATAATAAAAAAATGACACATAACATAAATAACAAATGCTGTAAATAACATTAAAATCAAGCTCTTAATATTGAATAATAAAAAATAACACATAACATAAAAAAATAAAAATAAATAACAAATGCTGTAAATAACATAAATGTCAAATACTGCATAATATATAATATCAAATAAATGATCACATGAGCTTTTCACTGTAGGGTTCAACTGTTATATAAAAAAAAAAAAAACAATCAGAATAAGAAATAAACAAATAGCATAATATAAAATAACAAATGACAACATATGATTTTCACTGTTTCAAACAATATTATTAAAAATATAAATAATACATAACTTAAATAATAAAAAAATAAAAAAATAACAATAAAAAATAGATAACCACATGAGATTTTCACCATAAGGTTCAAACTATGTTATTGAAGAAAAAAAAAATCTAAAATAACAAATTACATAAATAACATAAAAAAAATAAAAAATACATAATATAAATTCACAAATCTAATAAATAAGAAAATCCTAAAAAACAAACAAATAAGTAACAATATGAAATAACAAATAAATGACCACATGAGATTTTTCAATGTAAGCTTCAAACTATGGGTTATAAAAAAAATAAAAAAGCATATTATAAATACCATACATACCGGATAACATTAAGAAAAGCTAATAAATAGCAAATATACAAACAAACAAAAAACCCATATTTTTAAATGGCAAGAAAAAATAAATAATATAATATAAAAAAATAAATAAAATAAATGACGACATGCCATTTCCACTGATAAGATATATCTTTCAGTTTTATGAATAAAATAATGTAACATAGCAGTCCCTTCGGTTTGTGATATTTATAGTATCTAAAGCTAAAACTTCTTTCCTAGGAGACACAAAAGAAAAGCGGGGGTGGGGTGCCCGGTCCCCGCGCGTGTCGTCCTTGTCAACAAATTAGCGTTTTCATGTCAGAGGAACCCATCACCTTCTCTTCTCTCCGGTGACTTTGTAAGTACATAGGTCATTCATCTCTGTGACACCCGGCTGACACCCGTTCCTTCCTGCATGCTAGGAAGCCCATTAATAATAGTGACCTACATTACAGAGAAGCAATAACAACCTTCAGTGGAAAAATTATAAAATAGACCAAGAAGAAAATATTTCTCTAAATTACTATAATGTACACTGCTGTGTCTGCTGCCCTGGATGTATAAGGGGGTGGGGGTGATTGGAGGAATACATTGACTAGAAATTGGATGAAATAAGAGCTTTCTGAAATAGTTTATTGCTCTGCCCCTCCCACAATGGGGAGATTTCTCTGCAGTAGTTTGTATCTCTGCCCCTCCCACAATGGGGAGATTTCTCTGCAGTAGTTTGTGTCTCTGCCCCTCCCACAATGGGGCGATTTCTCTGCAGTAGTTTGTGTCTCTGCCCCTCCCACAATGGGGAGATTTCCTGCAGTAGTTTGTGTCTCTGCCCCTCCCACAATGGGGAGATCTCCTTCAGTAGTTTGTGTCTCTGCCCCTCCCACAATGAGGAGATCTCCTGCAGTAGTTTGTGTCTCTGCCCCTCCCACAATGATGAGATTTCCTGCAGTAGTTTGTGTCTCTGCCCCTCCCACAATGGGGAGATCTCCTGCAGTAGTTTGTGTCTCTGCCCCTCCCACAATGGGGAGATTTCCTGCAGTAGTTTGTGTCTCTGCCCCTCCCACAATGGGGAGATCTCCTGCAGTAGTTTGTGTCTCTGCCCCTCCCACAATGGGGAGATTTCCTGCAGTAGTTTGTGTCTCTGCCCCTCCCACAATGGGGAGATTTCCTGCAGTAGTTTGTGTCTCTGCCCCTCCCACAATGAGGAGATTTCCTGCAGTAGTTTGTGTCTCTGCCCCTCCCACAATGAGGAGATTTCCTGCAGTAGTTTGTATCTCTGCCCCTCCCACAATGGGGAGATTTCCTGCAGTAGTTTGTGTCTCTGCCCCTCCCACAATGAGGAGATTTCCCCCAGTAGTTTGTGTCTCTGCCCCTCCCACAATGGGGAGATTTCCTGCAGTAGTTTGTGTCTCTGCCCCTCCCACAATGGGGAGATTTCCTGCAGTAGTTTGTGTCTCTGCCCCTCCCACAATGGGGAGATTTCCTGCAGTAGTTTGTGTCTCCGCCCCTCCCACAATGAGGAGATTTCCTGCAGTAGTTTGTGTCTCTGCCCCTCCCACAATGAGGAGATTTCCTGCAGTAGTTTGTGTCTCTGCCCCTCCCACAATGGGGAGATTTCCTGCAGTAGTTTGTGTCTCTGCCCCTCCCACAATGGGGAGATCTCCTGCAGTAGTTTGTGTCTCTGCCCCTCCCACAATGGGGAGATTTCCTGCAGTAGTTTGTGTCTCTGCCCCTCCCACAATGGGGAGATTTCCTGCAGTAGTTTGTGTCTCTGCCCCTCCCACAATGGGGAGATTTCCTGCAGTAGTTTGTGTCTCTGCCCCTCCCACAATGGTGATATTTCCGGCAGTAGTTTGTGTCTCTGCCCCTCCCACAATGAGGAGATTTCCTGCAGTAGTTTGTGTCTCTGCCCCTCCCATGTATCCATAATTCCAGTACCAACTACACGTCCCAATTATTATCTATTGTACATTATGGGGGATTATTCAGGGGGGGGGGGGGGGGTGGGGGGGGCTTCAGTCACATGACTTTGTACTGCACGTTGCTCTGTGTCAGTTTCTAACCTTCCTGGTAAATCCAGAGCCAGCAATGTGGTTGTCATGGGAGATCACTGATGCTGTAACCTTGATCTATACTGGAATGTGATGATTGGAATGAGTGAAGTTGGAAGGTTTCCCGGGGCTCCTGAGGATTCCCCCCCATCATGTATATGTGTTTGATGGTCTGTAGGACGTCACTCATCACTCATGGCTCGCATCATGTGACGCGGTATAAGACGGCGGGGTGACGTCCTCCTCATTGTCCGAGAACACAAAGAGATCTCACTTCAGCCTGGAAATTCTCCTGTAATTCCGGTCCCCATTATCCCCCCGGAATCGCCTTCTATAGAGATGTGAGCGGAGATGGCGGACGCGGTAATCTCCGGCTGACACCGCTCATGTCATAAAGATATATGGAGAAGGTCCTTTATGGCTCTTAGTTTCCATGGAGACACGCTGGTTCATTTTTACATGTGACCCCCGGGTCTCCCATTTAGATTGTACAAGCTATAAGTATCATATATTGGGAGGCACTGATACATTGTATATGGGATGATCACATATGGGGGAGGCACTGATACATTGTATACGGGATGATCACACATGGGGAGGGCACTGATACATTGTATATGGGATGATCACATATGGGGAGGGCACTGATACATTGTATATGGGATGATCACATATGGGGGGGCACTGATACATTGTATATGGGATGATCACATATGGGGGAGGCACTGATACATTGTATACGGGATGATCACACATGGGGAGGGCACTGATACATTGTATATGGGATGATCACATATGGGGAGGGCACTGATACATTGTATATGGGATGATCACATATGGGGGGGCACTGATACATTGTATATTGGATGATCACATATGGGGGGGCACTGATACATTGTATATGGGATGATCACATATGGGGGAGGCACTGATACATTGTATACGGGATGATCACATATGGGGAGGGCACTGATACATTGTATATGGGATGATCACATATGGGGGGGGGGGCACTGATATATTGTATATGGGATGATCACATATGGGGGGCACTGATACATTGTATATGGAATGATCACATATGGGGGGAGGCACTGATACATTGTATATGGGATGATCACATATGGGGGGAGGCACTGATACATTGTATATGGGATGATCACATATGAGGGGAGGCACTGATACATTGTATATGGGATGATCACATATGGGGGGCACTAATACATTGTATATGGAATGATCACATATGGGGGGGCACTGATACATTGTATATGGGGTGATCACATATGGGGGGCATTGATACATTGTATATGGAATGATCGCATATGGGGGGGAGGCACTGATACATTGTATATGGGATGATCACATATGGGGGGGGCACTGATACATTGTATATGGGATGATCACATATGGGGGGGACTGATACATTGTATATGGCAGGGGTTGACAAATTTGCTTGGAATCTAGGAGCCAGCTAAAAAAGTTAGGAGCCGGGTCCGTGACGGCGATCTGGACCTGTCCCTGGCCTGACATGGAGACGAGTGAGGGGAAGATAGCCCCCAGCCCCCCACCTGTCTCCAAGTCATTGCCCATAGCTCTTAGAGGGACATTTTTAAATTGCATTTTAGTGTAAATATGAGATGTGAGGTCTCTCTGACCCCAGATATCATATATAAAAGAGGACCTGTCATGCTTTTTTCTATTACAAGGGATTTTTACATTCCTTGTAATAGGAATAAAAGTGACACACATTTTTTTTTTTTAAAAGAACAGTGAAAAAAATAAAAATAAAAGTTAAAATAAGAAAAAAAAATTGTTTTAAATGCGCCCTGTCTTGCCAAGCTTGCGTGCAGAAGCGAACGCATATATGAAAGCGGTGTTCAAACCACACATGTGAGGTATCGCTGCGATCGGTAGAGTAAGGCCGCGTACACACGGGCGGACTGTCCGCCCAACCTTGTCCGCTGAACAGTGTTTGGGCGGACAGTCCGCTCGTGTGTGGGCTTTCAGCGGACAGTTTCAGCGGACAGTTGGACGGACAAGGTCTTTCGGAAATTCCGAAAAACTGTCCGCTGAAACTGTGTTTGAGCGAACAGTCCGCCCGTGTGTGGGCCTGTCCGCTGTACTTTCGAAATGAGCGGACTGTTCCCGCTCGGAAAGTCCGCCCATTTCGAGCGCGTGTACAGGTAGGCGGGGCCCGCGAAGGAGACGTCGCGGGCTCCGCCGCCTGGAATGGGCTTAAAGGGGAACCCCAACGCCGAAAAAAATCGGCGTGGGGGTTCCCCCCAAGTCCACACCAGACCCTTGTCCGAGCACGCTACCCGGCCGGCCAGGAAAGGGGGGCGAGCGAGCGCGCCCCCCCTCCTTAGCCGTACCAGGCCGCGTGCCCTCAACATGGGGGGTGCCTTGGGGAAGGGGGGGCCGCGCGGCCCCCCCACCCCAAAGCACCTTGTCCCCATGTTGATGAGGACAAGGGCCTCTTCCCGACAACCCTGGCCGTTGGTTGTCGGGGTCTGCGGGCGGGGGGCTTATCGGAATCCGGGAGCCCCCTTTAAGAAGGGGGCCCCCGGATACCGGCCCCCCACCCTATGTGAATGAGTATGGGGTACAATGTACCCCTACCCATTCACCTGTGAAATAAAGTACAAATAAAAACACAACACAGGGGGAAAAAATATTTTATTGCACAGCCGGGGGTCTTCCGTCTTCGGGGGTCTTCTCGCCGGACTCCTCCGCTATGTGTGTGTAGCTCTTTTGCCAGCGGAGGAGTCCGGCTTTCTTCCTCCCCGCCGCCGGCCTCTTCTCCCGACTTCGGGGGTCTTGTCCCCCTCTTCGGTTCTTCTGCCGGGCCACCGCGCCTGGTCCGGTGGCCCGGTCTTCTGTCGCCGTCTTCCGTTCTTCTGTCGCCGCCTTCGGTTCTTCTGCCGGGCCACCGCGCCTTCTTGTAGCTCTTTTACAGGCGGTGGCCCGGTCTTCTGTCGCCGCTGTCGCCGCTGTCGCCTTCCGTTCTTCTTCTTGTTCTTCTTCTTCTTCTCCAGGAGATGTTGACACGTCGCTCCCTCCGGCCGGAATGCCAGAGCCGCCCTGCGCTGTGACTTATATAGTGACAATGGGGCGGTGTCACATGGTATATGTCACATGGGTTGGTCACATGGGTTGATGTCACATGGGGACTATGACATCGTAAGGGGGCGGGGTCACCATGTGACCAACCCATGTGACATATACCATGTGACACCGCCCCATTGTCACTATATAAGTCACAGCGCAGGGCGGCTCTGGCATTCCGGCCGGAGGGAGCGACGTGTCAACATCTCCTGGAGAAGAAGAAGAAGAACAAGAAGAAGAACGGAAGGCGACAGCGGCGACAGCGGCGACAGAAGACCGGGCCACCGCCTGTAAAAGAGCTACAAGAAGGCGCGGTGGCCCGGCAGAAGAACCGAAGGCGGCGACAGAAGAACGGAAGACGGCGACAGAAGACCGGGCCACCGGACCAGGCGCGGTGGCCCGGCAGAAGAACCGAAGAGGGGGACAAGACCCCCGAAGTCGGGAGAAGAGGCCGGCGGCGGGGAGGAAGAAAGCCGGACTCCTCCGCTGGCAAAAGAGCTACACACACATAGCGGAGGAGTCCGGCGAGAAGACCCCCGAAGACGGAAGACCCCCGGCTGTGCAATAAAATATTTTTTCCCCCTGTGTTGTGTTTTTATTTGTACTTTATTTCACAGGTGAATGGGTAGGGGTACATTGTACCCCATACTCATTCACATAGGGTGGGGGGCCGGTATCCGGGGGCCCCCTTCTTAAAGGGGGCTCCCGGATTCCGATAAGCCCCCCGCCCGCAGACCCCGACAACCAACGGCCAGGGTTGTCGGGAAGAGGCCCTTGTCCTCATCAACATGGGGACAAGGTGCTTTGGGGTGGGGGGGCCGCGCGGCCCCCCCTTCCCCAAGGCACCCCCCATGTTGAGGGCACGCGGCCTGGTACGGCTAAGGAGGGGGGGCGCGCTCGCTCGCCCCCCTTTCCTGGCCGGCCGGGTAGCGTGCTCGGACAAGGGTCTGGTGTGGACTTGGGGGGAACCCCCACGCCGATTTTTTTCGGCGTTGGGGTTCCCCTTTAAGCCCATTCCAGGCGGCGGAGCCCGCGACGTCTCCTTCGCGGGCCCCGCCTACCTGTACACGCGCTTGAAATGGGCGGATTTGCCTCCTCCTTACGTGGGCGAGTCCGTTCATTTCAAAAGTTGAGCGAACTGTTTGCCCAACCTTGTTCGTCAAACAGTCCGCTCGTGTGTGGGCAAGTCCGCTCATGCAAATTTTGAGCGGACTGTTTGATGAAACTGTTTGCCGAACAAGGTTGGGCGAACAGTCCGCGCGTGTGTACGCGGCCTAAGAGCAATAATTCTAGCCCCAGACCTCCTCTGTAACTCAAAACGTGCAACCTGAAGAATTTTTTAAACGTCGCCTATGGAGATTTTAAAGGTTAAAAGTTTGTCGCCATTCCATGAGCGGGCGCAATTTTGAAGCGTGACATGTTGGGTATCGATTTACTCGGCGTAACATTATCTTTCACAATATATAAAAAAAAAAAATTGGGCTAACTTTACTGTTGTCTTTTTTTTTTATTAAATAAAATTTTTTTCCACAAAAAAAGTGCGCTTGTAAGTCCGCTGTGCAAATATGGTGTGACAGACAGTATTGCAACGACCACCATTTTACTCTCTAGGGTGTTAGAATAAAAAAAATATATATATATAATATATATATATATATATATATATATATATAATATAATATATATAATATAATATAATATAATTATATATATATATATATATATATATATATATATATATATATATATATATATATATTATTATTTTTTTTGTTTTGTTTAGGGGTTCTAAGTAAAGGGATGGAGAAAGACTGGCCCATTAGCATTGTTGGTTGTAATTCCAACGGCCACCACAAGAGGGCGCCAGATTCCAGAAGGAACCATAGGATCACAGAAGGCCTCAAAGCCGGGGGCTCAATTACCGGCCGCCTGCGGCGCGGCCCGACGCGATCGCGCGCGGGGGGGTCCACGGAGATGGGATACCCCCAGCTATGCTGCCCCAGGCGCAAGGTCGCTGATTCTAGTCGCCAATGCGACCTGGCGACCGGGTTTTGTCGAGCACTGGTATATGGGATGATCACATATGGGGGGGGCACTGATACAATGTATATGGGATGATCACATATGGTGGGGGGAACTGATACATTGTATATGGGATGATCACATATGGGGGGCACTAATACATTGTATATGGGATGATCACATATGGGGGGGCACTGATACAATGTATATGGGATGATCACATATGGTGGGGGGAACTGATACATTGTATATGGGATGATCACATATGGGGGGGCACTGATACATTGTATATGGGATGATCACATATGGTGGGGGGAACTGATACATTGTATATGGGATGATCACATATGGGGGGCACTAATACATTGTATATGGGATGATCACATATGGGGGGGGCACTAATACATTGTATATAGGATGATCACATATGGGGGGGGGGCACTGATACATTGTATATGGGATGATCACATATGGGGGGGCACTGATACATTGTATATGGGATGATCACATAGGGGGGGGCACTGATACATTGTATATGGGATGATCACATATGGTGGGGGGACTGATACATTGTATATGGGATGATCACATATGGGGGGGGCACTGATACATTGTATATGGGATGATCACATATGGGGGGGCACTGATACATTGTATATGGGATGATCACATATGGGGGGGCATTGATATATTGTATATGGAATGATCGCATATGGGGGGAGGCACTGATACATTGTATATGGGATGATCACATATGGGGGGGGGCACTGATACATTGTATATGGGATGATCACATATGGGGGGGGGCACTGATACATTGTATATGGGATGATCACATATGGGGGGCATTGATACATTGTATATGGAATGATCACATATGGGGGGAGGCACTGATACATTGTATATGGGATGATCACATATGGGGGGGGGGGGACTGATACATTGTATATGGGATGATCACATATGGGGGGGCACTGATACATTGTATATGGGATGATCACATATGGGGGGCACTGATACATTGTATATGGGATGATCACATATGGGGGGGGACACTGATACATTGTATGTGGGATGATCACATATGGGGGGGCACTGATACATTGTATATGGGATGATCACATATGGGGGGCACTGATACATTGTATATGGGATGATCACATATGGGGGGCACTGATACATTGTATGTGGGATGATCACATATGGGGGGAGCACTGATACATTGTATATGGGATGATCACATATGGGGGGGGGGCACTGATACATTGTATATGGAATGATAACATATGGGGGGGGGGGCACTGATACATTGTATATGGAATGATCACATATGGGGGGGGGCACTGATACATTGTATATGGAATGATCACATATGGGGGGGCACTGATACATTGTATATGGAATGATCAGATATGGGGGGCACTGATACATTGTATATGGGATGATCACATATGGGGGGCACTTATACATTGTATATGGGATGATCACATATGGGGGGGGCACTGATACATTGTATATGGGATGATCACATATGGGGAGGGCACTGATACATTGTATATGGGATGATCACATATGGGGGGGGGCACTGATACATTGTATATGGGATTATCACATATGGGGGGCACTAATACATTGTATATGGAATGATCACATATGGGGGGGCACTGATACATTGTATATGGGATGATCACATATGGGGGGGCACTGATACATTGCATATGGGATGATCACATATGGGGGGCACTGATACATTGTATATGGGATGATCACATATGGTGGGGGCACTGATACATTGTATATGGGATGATCATATATGGGGGGGGCACTGATACATTGTATATGGGATGATCACATATGGGGGGGCACTGATACATTGTATATGGGATGATCACATATGGGGAGGGCACTGATACATTGTATATGGGATGATCACTTATGGGGGGGGCACTGATACATTGTATATGGGATGATCACATATGGGGGGCACTGATACATTGTATATGGGATGATCACTTATGGGGGGGGGCACTGATACATTGTATATGGGATGATCACATATGGGGGGCACTGATACATTGTATATGGGATGATCACATATGGTGGGGGCACTGATACATTGTATATGGGATGATCATATATGGGGGGGGGCACTGATACATTGTATATGGGATGATCACATATGGGGGGGCACTGATACATTGTATATGGGATGATCACATATGGGGAGGGCACTGATACATTGTATATGGGATGATCACTTATGGGGGGGCACTGATACATTGTATATGGGATGATCACATATGGGGGGCACTGATACATTGTATATGGGATGATCACTTATGGGGGGGGCACTGATACATTGTATATGGGATGATCACATATGGGTGGGGGGACACTGATGCATTGTATGTGGGATGATCACATATGGGGGGGGGCACTGATACATTGTATATGGGATGATCACATATGGGGGGCACTGATACATTGTATATGGGATGATCACTTATGGGGGGGGCACTGATACATTGTATATGGGATGATCACATATGGGTGGGGGGGCACTGATGCATTGTATGTGGGATGATCACATATGGGGGGGGGGGCACTGATACATTGTATATGGGATGATCACTAATGGGGGGGCACTGATACATTGTATGTGGGAGGATCACATATGGGGGGGCACTTATACATTTTATATTATACATTGTATGTGGGATGATCACATATGGGGGGAGGGCATTGATACATTGTATATGGGATGATCACATATGGGGGGAGGGCATTGATACATTGTATATGGGATGATCACATATGGGGGGAGGGCATTGATACATTTTATATGATACATTGTTAATTTTGTCGCTGAAAATATTTTCCTCATAGTTTTTGTCAGCTGCATGTCTTCAGTGCTGAAAACGAAATGAAAATGAAATTAGAATGAGGTCAATTGATGAAAACTATGAGGAAAATCAATTCTAATTTTCATTTAATTAACTAAAATCGAATGGGTTTAGTTACATTGTAATACTTTAAGCATTTCTCTAAAATCTCCAATCTCATGATATACTCCTAATAAAATCTAATAAGATTATTATTTATGGTTATGGTTTGATCATGCACTGCAGACACAGATTTAGCTGATATAGAAAATCCTTATAAAGACAACAAACAAAAATGTATAAACAAACAAAAGTAACTTTAAAATATAAAGATAAAAAAATAAAAACAACAACAAAAAAAAAAAGAGAACTCTATTGGCTGTAATTCTAGGCTGCAAGTGGGAATGGGGAGTAAATAGGAGTGAGGAGGGCACAGGGCCGGGTGTAATATACTTTGGGGATGGGGAGGTGACCTGCAAGTAGGATGGGGAAGTGAATGGGAGAGAGGGAGTGCACAGGGCGGTCTGGAACTGGACGGTCTGAGAAGGCACTGCTACCTTGCTGGGAGGGGAAACACTCACCACATCACATCCAGACAGACCCAAATCTGGCAGAGGAGTTCCTTTTCCGTGGTTTGCAGGGCATTGCTCCAGAACTCCCAGGCAGGAGGCAGACAGGGGGAGTCTCCGTCTCCCAGCCAATGCAGGTTGCTGATCAAAGTCAGGGGGCTGGGGCTTTAACAGGCTTTATTTCCCATATCCCTGTATGCTGTGTTCTTTAAGATGCACATCCAAGAGTATCCATATCCATACTTCCCACTGACACCACCAATTGTGGAAGAGAGTTCCACATCTTAATCGACCCTGACAGTGACAAAACCCGTGAAAACCCCTCTGGCCCAGTTTAAGGTTAAACTGCTTCTCCTCCAATCTCATATCCCCCCCGTGTCCACCAATTGGGGCGTGAAGTTGTCCTGTAAGACATTCATGAAGTGACGGCCCTTTAATGAGTGAGCTGTCCCCTCTGCCCAGTCAATATCGGGATAATTGAAGTCACCCCCCCCCCCCCCTTATGATGAAATTTATCTGCCTCGCTGCCATTTCTAACTGTGATAGGAGGTCCCGCCTCCTCCTCCTCCTTCTTCAGGTTGGGTGGCCTATAACAACCCCCCACTAATAATTTCCCACTTACTTCTCCTTGAAGTTCTACCCATACTTCCACCCCCCCTCCCCCATCCCATTCACAATGTCACTCTATATATACTATATTTTTAGATATAGACACCCCCCCCCCCCCATCACCTTCCCTGTCTTTTCAATACAAGGAATATCCCTGTATATTTGCCAGACAGTTGTGTGAGCTGTCAAACTAAGTTTCAGTTATTCCCACAGAGTCTAATGCCTCATACTCGGGATCGGACCGGACTTTCCGCCAACACAACCTTGGAATTTTGTCCCAAGGGCGTTGGCTCAAACTTGTCTTGCATACACGCGGTCACACAAATGTTGGCCAACAATCACGAATGTAGTAATGTACTACGTGTTTTTTTTTTCAGCTCTTTTGCGCCACCTTTTGGGTTCCTTCTGCTACTTTTGTGTTAGTAGAAGTTACCGAACGGCCGTTCGTCAACCAGCCATGTTGCGGAAACGGGGGAGATAAAGTGTTATTTATTATTGGCCTTGGAGTTATTGCTTTGACCTAAGTCCAGGAACAGGAGGAGGAGGATTTCTTAGATCAAAAACTGGTTTCTTTATTAATGGTGACCAATTATGTCATATGCCTTTACTGCGGGAGCTCCAGGAGAATAATCCGGATGATTTTTGGAATTATCTCCGGATGAAGGACCCCTGCTTTCACCAACTCTTGGCATTGCTGACCCCCCCTATATTAAGAAGCAGGACACATGCATGAGGCTTTTATTTATTTTTTGGTTGAATAATAATGATTTGATTTGGTATATTTTCTATATTTTTGGATGCATAGAATGCACTTTTTGGTTAAGTTCTATTGGCAGAGAGCATGTCTAATTTTATTTTATTTTTTATTGTTTTAATGCACAATAAAAAAATTGTGTAGAATAATACTTGGCTCTGTGTTTTACTTCAAATGACAGTTTGAGAGTACATTACATAAAAAAAAAAAAAAAAAAAAAATACAATGTAAAATTGACAAGGGACACCAACATAGTTGTATCTTTGTTCTTAAAAACTCCGGGATAATGGTGTTGTGGGAACTTGCACAAATAAAAACAAAACAAAAAAACAAAACAAAAAAAAAACATAATATTTTTCTTGATATCACTAGAAAAAAAAAAAAGCCTTTGAAAATTAGTTTGCAATAACTCCATCAGTATCACCGGCAAAGCAGCTCCATTATTATCCCATTAACCACTTTCAGACCGGACCATTTTGCTGGTCAAAGACCAGACCACTTTTTGCGATTCGGCACTGCGTCGCTTTAACTGACAATTGCGCGGTCGTGCGACGTGGCTCCCAAACAAAATTGACATCCTTTTTTTTCCCCACAAATAGAGCTTTCTTTTGGTGGTATTTGATCACCCCTGCGGTTTTTATTTTTTGCGCTATAAACAAAAATAGAGCGTCAATTTTGAAAAAAACGCATTATTTTTTACTTTTTGTTATAATAAATATCCCCCAAAAATATATATATAAAAACATTTTTTTCCCTCAGTTGAGGCCGATACGTATTCTTCTACATATTTTTGGTAAAAAAAATCGCAATAAGTGATTATTGATTGGTTTGCGCAAAAGTTATAGCATTTACAAAATAGGGATAGTTTTATAGCATTTTTATTAATAATTTTTTATTTTATTTTTTTTACTAGTAATGGCGGCGATCAGCGATTTTTATTGTGACTGCGACATTATGGCGGACACATCGGACATTTTTGACACATTTTTGGGACCATTGTGATTTATACAGTAATCAGTGCTATATAAATGCAGTGATTCCTGTATAAATGACACTGGCAGTGAAGGGGTTAACCAGTGGGTGGCAGTGTAGGGGTTAAGTGTTCCTAGGGGTGTGTTACTAACTGTGGGGGGGTTGGGCTTTCATTTAGTGAACACTGATCTCTGCTCCAATCACATGGAGCAGAGATCAGCGTCACTAGTTGCTAGGCAGAATGGGGAAATGCTGTTTACACGGCATTTCCTCCATTCAGCCGTCCCGTGGGACGATCGTGGGTATGCCCGCGGCGATCGAGTCCGCGGGTCCCGCGCCTGGACTCACGGGGGTCCCGACCCAGCGCGGGAGCGCGCTGCCGGCGGCACGCTCCCGATGGCAGGGCGGCATTGAAGATTGGACGTACATGTACGCCAATATGCCTGCCTGTGCCATTCTGCCGACGTACATCGGCGTGCGCTGGTCGGGAACCGGTTAAAGAAGAAGAGAATTGTGCGCTGCGTTTGGAGATTTCATAATTCGCCGCGTCACCAATGTTAATTCTCCATTACGAACGCTAGTTTTACAAGACCGACCGCTTCCGGCTCGTCCTTGCTTTGCAAGCATGTGTGTGTGTACTTTGGACTTTTGTCCGACGGACTTGTGTACGCACACTCGGAAAATCCGACAACAGCCATTTGTTGGCAGAAAATTTGAGAACATGCTATCCAACATTTGTTGGCGGACAGCAATTGTCCGATGGAGCGTACACGTGTCTGCCAACAAGCTCACATCCAACATTTCCTGTCGGAAAGTCCGATCGTGTGTACTGAGGCTATAGTCCTCCTCATGTAATAGCAGCTCTAGATCCACTGTTTTGTTAGCTAGGCTCCTAGCATTTGTGGATACTCCTCTCCTCTCCGCGTTGTATGGGTGCATATTAAAGGGGTTGTAAAGGTAAATGTTTTTTCACCTTAATGCATTCTATGCATTAAGGTGAAAAAACATCTGACAGTGCCCCCAGCCCCCCCCCCGTTTTACTAACCTCACCCCTCGAAAATCCCGCGCTCGCCCCCGCCGTCCTTCCTCGCCACTCAGCCTGGCCACTGATTGGCTGGAGTGGATGGATGGAAAGCAGCGCAGCCATTGGCTCGCGCTGCTGTCAATCACATCCACTGACGGGGAGCGCCAGGGGGGGCGGGGCCGTGTGATACAGCGAGCGGTTATAGCCGCTGGCTGTATCATGGGAGCGCCCCCGCAGATGCTTCTCACCATGTGAGGGAGCTCGCATGAGCGTGAGAAGTACCTGCGGGAGGAAGCAGAGACAGCCGGCGAGGGACCCCAGAAGAGCAGGTTCAGGGCCACTCTGTGCAAAATGAGCTGCACAGTGGAGGTAAGTATAATGCCCCGTACACACGAGAGGGATTAAGTCTGACAGACCTCCAAAGGAGTTCCGCCGGAGTTCCGCCGGAGTTCCGACGGAGTTCTGGCGGACTTTTCGACCGAACGGACTTGACCACACACCATCACACCAAACTCCGACGGAGTCGAACGTGATGACGTACGACTGGATTCGACGTAGGAAGTTCCTAGACAGTAGCCAATAGCTGCCCTAGCGTCGGTTTTAGTCCGTCGGAGTAGCACACACACGAGCGGATTTTTCAAAGGGGACCGGGTCCGGCGGAGTTCCGTCGGGAAAATTTAAAGCATGCTTCATTTCTAAAGTCCGTCAGACTTTAGCTTCGCTAAAGTCCGTTGCAGCCCACACACGATCGGATAGTCCGCCGGACTCAGTCCGTCGGAGTTTGGATGTCGAAAAGTCCGCTCGTGTGTACGGGGCATAACATGTTTGGTATTTAAAAAAAAAAAAAAAAAATTAACTTTACAATCCCTTTAACTTCCCCTTATTTTTCCTTGGCCTTTGTTTTTCGAATTGTCCTTGCATTCACCCCAGGATTAGAAGTTACAGCTGTATTATCACTACTGGCTCCACTATTACCCCCTGTCCTTTGCTCACTGCCGGCTATTGCTTCCTCTGACCCCCTCCCCCCTAATACTTAGGTTAAAAGCCCCTCCAACTTTGTGGCCATCTTACTTCCCAATAGAGCTGTACCATCCCCATTAAGGTGCAGCCCCTTCCTTACTAAAGAGCCGGGAACCGACTGAGAAGTCAGCCCAGTTCTCCAGGAACCCAAACCTCTCCAACACCAGTTCCTCAGCCACTTGTTCAGTCCCCTAAGCTGAGCTCCTGCTGCCTCTCTGGTGTGGCCCGAGGTACAGGTAGTATTTTAGACAGAAACTACCTTGGAGGTCCTTTTTCCTCAATCTACTCCCTAAGTCCCAGAAATCATTTTTTAGGACTCTCCACCTTCTTCTCACTTTTTTCATTGGCGCCACCTCTACCATGACCACTGGCTCCTCCCCAGCCCCACCCAGTAATCTGTCCACCCGAGCGCTCGGTAAACAACATACCGTTCGGCGACCACGGTCTTTCGGACAGATTGCCCCCTCTGTCCTCTTAATTGGGTCCCCGACTACCAGTACTTGTCTAGCCCTTCCTGCATCTCTGCCCCAATCCTTACTGGAGCCGTCACTCCCCTGGCAGCTAGGGGAGGGCGCCTGCTCCAGCACTGCCACCCCTGAGCTTATATGCCCAGCATCATGCAATCTTACATACTTGTTGGGGTGTACCAGCTCAAGACTGGCCTCTCTAGCGCTCTTCTCCCTGTTCCAATTCATCCCAAAGTCATTCAGCAGCGATGAGGTCAGGGCTCTGTGCAGGACACTAGAGTTCCTCCACACCAAACTGGTCACACCAAGTCTTTATGGAGCTGGATGTCTCATTCTAGAAACCATGACCATTATTATAGAGTTCCCCCATGGCACATGACATGGAGTGGTTCCCCTTTGTGGCTACAACCTCCTCCGCTCTTCTGGGAGGACTGTACACAAGATTGTGGAGGGTGTTCTATGGTAATTTGTGCCCATTTGTGATGTTGGATAAGAAGACCTGGCTCGCATGTTGGGCCTCACGTTGAGTACCAAAAAAAAGACCCGGCTTGCAGGCAACATCCAAAATCATCCCAAAAGGTGTTCAGTAGGGTTGAGGTCTGTGCAGGGCACTTGGGTTCTTCCACACCAAACTAGTCACACCATAGTGTCCGTATTGTAGAGTTCCCCCGTGGCAAATACCATGGAGTGGTTCCCCTTTGTGGCTATAACATCCTCCGCTCTTCTGGAAAGACTGTACACAAGATTTTGGAGGGTGTTCTATGGAAATTTGTGCCCGTTTGTGAGGTCAGGTACTGATATTCGATATGAAGACCTGGCTTGCATTTGTTGGGCCTCACGTTAAGTACCAAAAAAAAGACCCGGCTTGCAGGCAACATTCCAAATCATCCCAAAAGGTGTTCAGTAGGGTTGAGGTCTCTGCAGGGCACTTGGGTTCTTCCACACCAAACTAGTCACATCATGGTGTCCGTTTTATGAAACGGTGAACATCGGTGTTCTCGAGGATCGCCACTCATCACAGTTCATAAACGGCTTATGAACCAGAGATAATTGGGGGAGAGCATGTTTGAACATGTTCTCCCGCCGATGATCTCCGCACACTGAGAATCCCCATTGACTGACACAGAAACTGACAATTTATGAAGCTGCGATCTCAGCGCTTTACAGGTCGATCTGTGTCCGAATTCACCCTCCCCGATTCATCAACTCAGAGGTGGAGAACTGGGGAGTGACGAGAGAATCCCGGGGGATCTGAAGGGGAAAAAAGGAAGATTATTAATTTCCTTCTACCTCGATCAGACCCCCCAAGACAGCAACCATGCCCCCCATCGTGTGTGTGTATATATATATATATATAATGTAAAGCGCGGCGTAAATTGGTGGCGCTATATAAATCCTGAATAATAATAATAATATTATTATTATTAATTTTATATATATATATATATATATATATATATATATATATAATGTTTTTATATATATATATATATATATACATACACACACCATCTCACAAAGGTGAGTACACCCCTCAGTCACATTTGTGTAAATCTTTTCTTCTCTCTTTTCATGTGACAACACTGAAGAAATGACACTTGTCTACAATGTAAAGTAGTGAGTGTACAGCTTGTATAACAGTGTAAATTTCCTGTCCCCTCAAAATAACTCAACACACAGCCATTAATGTCTAAACCGCTGCCAACAAAAGTCAGTACACCCCTAAGTGAAAATCTCCAAATTGGGCCCAAAGTGTCAATATTTTGTGTGGCCCTATTATTTTCCAGCACTGCCTTCACCCTCTTGGGCATCGAGGTCACCAGAGCTTCACAGGTCACCACTGGAGTCCTCTTCCCCTCCTCCATGATGACATCACAGAGCTGGTGGATGTTGGAGACCTGGCGCTCCTCCACCTCCACAGATGATCAATAGGGTTTAGGTCTGGAGACATGCTTGGCCAGTCCATCACCTTTACCCTCAGCTTCTATAGCAAGGCAGTGGTGGTGTTGGAGGTGTGTTTGGGGTGGTTATCATGTTGGAATACTGCCCTGCGGTCCAGTCTCTGAAGGGAGGGGATCATGCTCTGCTTCAGTATGTCACAGTACATGTTGGCATTCATGGTCCCCTCAATGATCTGTAGCCCCCCAGTGCCGGCAGCACTCATGCAGCCCCAGACCATGACACCCCCACCACCATGCCTGACTGTAGACAAGACACACTTGTCTTTGTCCTCCTCACCTGGTTGCCCCCACACACGCTTGTCACCATCTGAACAAAATAAATGTACCTTGGTCTCATCAAACCACAGGACATGGTTCTAGTAATCCATGTCCTTAGTTTGCTGAAGACAAGTAGGCTGTTTGTGGGCTTTCTTGTGCATCGTCCATCTAGGAGGGGTGTACTCACTTTTGTGAGATACCGTATATATTTATTATGTAGGGGGACTCTTTATTTTATTAGCACTAACCACACCGTCTGTCCATGTACCAAGCAGTGGTAATTTATCACTGCTTAATAAATGGACGCCTTGGTGTTTCGGTAAAGTCTCACGAGATTCCATTATCCGGGGCTCTTCTCCACTGTTTGAAGCGTTTGTAGATTGCTTCACTCCTCCAAAGGAGAAGCGACCTACAAAGCTTTATAAACCGGCATCCGGAGAACGATCTCCTCTGAGAAAGACGGAGAATGAAGCAGTGAAACTTTTTCACTGCTTCATAAACGGACACCCTTGTCTTTATGGAGCCGGACATCTCATTCTAGAAACCATAACCATTATTATAGAGTTCCCCCATGGCACATACCATGGAGTGGTTCCCCTTTGTGGCTAGAACCTCCTCCGCTCTTCTGGGAGGACTGTACACAAGATTTTGGAGGGTGTTCTATGGAAATTTGTGCCCGTTTGTGAGGTCAGGTACTGATGTTGGATAAGAAGACCTAGCTCGCATGTTGGGCCTCACGTTGAGTGCCGAAAAAAGACTTGGCTTGCAGTCAACATTCCAATTCATCCCAAAGGTGTTTAGTAAGGTTAAAGCGGAGGTCCACCCTAAAGTGGACCTTCCGCTCATCGGAACCCTCCCCCCCTCCGGCGCCACAATTGGCACCTTTCAGGGGGGAGGGGGCTGCAGATACCTGGATAATCCAGGTAACTGCACCCACTTCCGGGATAGCTCTCTGCGGAAAGGGGCGTAGATTACGCCCCTTTCCGCAAGTGCCCCGCTGCCTGCTGGGAAACACACAGATTCCAGAGGCAGCGGGGACCGTCCTTATTGCGCAGCGCGACTCGCCGAAAGGCTCCATTTCCTGATTCCCATACCCAAGATGGCGGCAGCAGCACCCGAGAGACGATCTAGAGATCGGCTTCGGGTGCCGACATCGCGGGCGCGCTGGGCGGGTAAGTGCCACTATTTTAAAAGTCAGCAGCTGCAGTATTTGTAGCTGCTGGCTTTTAAAAAAAAAAAAAAAAACGCGGAGTCCCGGCGGACTCCCGCTTTAAGGTCAGGGCTCTGTGCAGGACGCTTGGGTTCCTCCACACCAAACTGGTCACACCATGTCTTTATGGAGCTGGACATCTCATTCTAGAACCCATGGCCATTATTGTAGAGTTCCCCCATGGTACATAACATGGAGTGGTTCCCCTTTGTGGCTAGAACCTCCTCCGCTCTTCTTGGAGGACTGTACACAAGATTGTGGAGGGTGTTCTATGGAAATTTGTGCCCGTTTTGTGAGGTCAGGTACTGATGTTGGATAAGAAGACCTAGCTCGCATGTTGGGCCTCACTTTGAGTGCCAAAAAAAGACTTGGCTTGCCAATTCATCCCAAAGGTGTTCATTGGGGTTGAGGTCAGGGCTCTGTGCAGGTTCCTCCAGACCAAGCGAATCACCCCGTGTCTTTATGGAGATGGCTTTGTACACAGGGGACAGTCATGGTGGAACAGAAAAGGGTCTTCACCAAACTGTTCCCACAAGGCTGGAAGGGCACAATTGTCTCCAATGTCTTTGTATGATGGAGGATCACCAGGACTAACACAGGCGACACCTGAACTCCATACTGGGACAGGGGGGGGGGGGTCACATACTTATAGTCAGTCCTGCACCTTGTACGCTTGTAGTCTCTCCATCACTACAGATGGTTTATTAGATGAAGTGCACATAATAGAAGTAATAAGGAGCGAAGTGTGGCGTGTTTACCCTCCATTGCCCCCCCCCCCCGGGGATGATGAGGGTCTCTTGAGGGACAAGCCAGCAGTTTTCTTGTTAATTGTCTCTTTAGCCCCGGCTGTCGTATCTGCTGTGTCAGCGCTCCGCTAATTTCCCAAGCAGAGAGGAGCGCCCCGCGGGGAGCCGACTGCTACTTAGCGGATCCCAGTCCACCATTAATTAGCGGTGAGAGAATGATTGCGCACACAGAGTCCCCGCACCCCTCCGTCATTACTGTCCCCTCCCCTCCCCCCCCCCCCCCCGGGGGCCATTCCTCTGCCCTCCAGGAACCACTCAAGTTCTGTCCTGAGATCTGATTTTCAGCAATTGTCTACCAGACCATAAAATCCCCCTTTTTTTGCACGTTACCTTCACTTGTTATCATCTATTAATGAAGATTTAACTGTAACTCCGCCCCTCCTTCAGTCTTGCACAGGTGTAGAGGCTCCTCTCCTGGACTGAAACCTCTTCCTCTGATTTCACCGCACCCTGCGAGCTTCTAACAATATGCATTAGAAGCTGCAGTAAGCCAGATAGAGCTCCGCCCCATTTCCTGGCTGGAGGACGCCCAGCATCATCTAGCGCTTTCCTGCCTATGCCTGACTGTTCCTGGCCCCACCCCTTTTATTCATTGTATTTCAGTTCTTTCAATCATGAAAGCTCAGCATCACATGTGAGTGTTACCTCCATCAATGTTTATAAAAAATGTTACATTGTATCTCTCCGTCTCCTGTCTGATCAATGTTTATAAACAATGTTACATTGTATCTCTCCATCTCCTGTCTGATCAATGTTTATAAACAATGTTACATTGTATCTCTCCATCTCCTGTCTGATCAATGTTTATAAACAATGTTACATTGTATCTCTCCATCTCCTGTCTGATCAATGTGTATAAACAATGTTACATTGTATCTCTCCATCTCCTGTCTAATCAATGTTTATAAACAATGTTACATTGTATCTCTCCATCTCCTGTCTGATCAATGTTTATAAACAATGTTACATTGTATCTCTCCATCTCCTGTCTGATCAATGTGTATAAACAATGTTACATTGTATCTCTCCATCTCCTATCTAATCAATGTTTATAAACAATGTTACATTGTATCTCTCTATCTCCTGTCTGATCAATGTTTATAAAAAATGTTACATTGTATCTCTCCATCTCCTGTCTGATCAATGTGTATAAACAATGTTACATTGTATCTCTCCATCTCCTGTCGCATTGTGCGCTATACAAGTATTTCATTCATTCATTCATTAAGTCGGTGTGACGAAACATGTCGGGGGGGCGTGGCTGTGCGGCAATCATCAGAGCTAGCGCGTGAGGCGTCAAGCCGAACCGGGAAGCGGAGATCCGGGTTCTGAGGAGCGAGTGGGGGGTGAGATAACGTTCCGCACGCCTCGGGTCCGCCGTGACCGCAATACACCCGTTGGAGAGTCTTGTTGTGTCATTTTTGGTTTGTTTTTAAAGGAAATGAATGTGAGTGTAATGGTTGAGGTTTGTTTATTAGACTGGATTTACTTTATTACACTATCAGTGCACTCTTTATTATTTACATGTAGAGAGATCCGGCACAGTGGTGTAGTGGGTAACACAGTGGTGTAGTGGGTGGCACAGTGGTGTAGTGGGTGGCACAGTGGTGTAGTGGGTAACACAGTGGTGTAGTGGGTGGCACAGTGGTGTAGTGGGTGGCACAGTGGTGTAGTGGGTAACACAGTGGTGTAGTGGGTGGCACAGTGGTGTAGTGGGTGGCACAGTGGTGTAG
Organism: Lithobates pipiens; assembly: GCF_037356315.1. NCBI lineage: Eukaryota > Metazoa > Chordata > Amphibia > Anura > Ranidae > Lithobates > Lithobates pipiens. The sequence goes on along the minus strand of NW_027507784.1, from coordinate 345,890,067 downwards.
TGGGTAACACAGTGGTGTAGTGGGTAACACAGTGGTGTAGTGGGTGGCACAGTGGTGTATTGGGTGGCACAGTGGTGTAGTGGGTAACACAGTGGTGTAGTGGGTGGCACAGTGGTGTAGTGGGTGGCACAGTGGTGTAGTGGGTAACACAGTGGTGTAGTGGGTGGCACAGTGGTGTATTGGGTGGCACAGTGGTGTAGTGGGTAACACAGTGGTGTAGTGGGTAACACAGTGGTGTAGTGGGTGGCACAGTGGTGTATTGGGTGGCACAGTGGTGTAATGGGTAACACAGTGGTGTAGTGGGTAACACAGTGGTGTAGTGGGTGGCACAGTGGTGTATTGGGTGGCACAGTGGTGTAGTGGGTAACACAGTGGTGTAGTGGGTGGCACAGTGGTGTAGTGGGTGGCACAGTGGTGTAGTGGGTAACACAGTGGTGTAGTGGGTGGCACAGTGGTGTATTGGGTGGCACAGTGGTGTAGTGGGTAACACAGTGGTGTAGTGGGTAACACAGTGGTGTAGTGGGTGGCACAGTGGTGTATTGGGTGGCACAGTGGTGTAATGGGTAACACAGTGGTGTAGTGGGTAACACAGTGGTGTAGTGGGTGGCACAGTGGTGTATTGGGTGGCACAGTGGTGTAATGGGTAACACAGTGGTGTAGGGGTTAGCACTCTCACCTAGCAGTAAGAAGAGTTGCTGGTTCAAATCCCAACCACGACACTACCTGCCTGGCGTTTGCATGTTCTCCCTGTGCCTGCGTGGGTTTCCTCCGGGTACTCCGGTTTCCTCCCACACTCCAAAGACACGCAGGTAGGTTAATTGGCTTCTGTCCAAAATTGTCCCCTAGTATATGAATGGGGACCTTGGATTGTGGCTCCTTGAGGGTAGGGACTGATGTGAGTGTACAGGGATGGGGACAATTGTAGACACTCAGGTTGAACTGGATGGACTGGTGTCTTTATTCAACCTTACTAACTATATGACACACGTCTGGATTTTGGAGAGGCTTTTTAAACCCTTTCTGTGAGGTTTACACGTCTTTTTGCCGAGCACGAGAGTGTAAGGCATATCCGGCTGGTGAGCGCGTTTTCTGACGGGAGGGGGGATCGCTGGCACACCGGTGTGGTGGATGAATGGAAAATGACTTCACTAAATAAACTTTCCTGGATCCAGTTTATGGCACTTTTTGCTATTAGATTTTATTTTTCACATCTGTCGGCGGGGTGATTTGTTTGCACCAATCATTTCTGTTTGTTTTCGCATTTCTGTTCAGATAGACATTTATTGTATCACTTGAGCTTTGTGATTTAAGCGCCGCGATTTATTTATTATTTATTGTGATTTATCTGATTTTGGTAGAGTTTTAAAAAATACTAATCACACTCTTTCACTTTTAAAGTGGCAGCTCTACTTTTATGTAATTGACTTGATCTGTAAGCGCAGTGGTGGGACTCCATGTGTGGCGGGTTGCGCTCGGTGACCATCAGTTTTTAGATACAAATAATGTTACTTTCTATCGACACAGTTCTTCCCCTCATGGAGGCTCCGCATTACATGTAGGTCGTAGGACATTCACCCAGCAAGGCAATAAATGTTCGGTGAATGTCACATTAATAAATGTTCGGTGAATGTCACATTAATAAATGTTCGGTGAATGTTACATTAATGTTCGGTGAATGTCTCATTAATAAATGTTCGGTGAATGTCACATTAATGTTCGGTGAATGTCTCATTAATAAATGTTTGGTGAATGTCACATTAATGTTCGGTGAATGTCTCATTAATAAATGTTCGGTGAATGTCACATTAATGTTCGGTGAATGTCACATTAATAAATGTTCAGTGAATGTCACATTAATGTTCAGTGAATGTCTCATTAATAAATGTTCGGTGAATGTCACATTAATAAATGTTCAGTGAATGTCACATTAATGTTCAGTGAATGTCTCATTAATAAATGTTCGGTGAATGTCACATTAATAAATGTTCGGTGAATTTCACATTAATAAATGTTCGGTGAATGACACATTAATGTTCGGTGAATGTCTCCTTAATAAATGTTCGGTGAATGTCACATTAATGTTCGGTGAATGTCTCATTAATAAATGTTTGGTGAATGTCACATTAATATTCAGTGAATGTCTCATTAATAAATGTTCAGTGAATGTCACATTAATATTCGGTGAATGTCTCGTTAATAAATGTTCGGTGAATGTCACATTAATAAATGTTCAGTGAATGTCACATTAATGTTCAGTGAATGTATCATTAATAAATGTTCGGTGAATGTCTCATTAATAAATGTTCGGTGAATGTCACATTAATAAATGTTCGGTGAATGACACATTAATGTTCAGTGAATGTATCATTAATAAATGTTCGGTGAATGTCTCATTAATAAATGTTCGGTGAATGTCACATTAATAAATGTTCGGTGAATGACACATTAATGTTCGGTGAATGTCTCCTTAATAAATGTTCGGTGAATGTCACATTAATGTTCGGTGAATGTCTCATTAATAAATGTTAATAAATAAATAAATAAATAAATAAATAAATAAATGTTAATAAATGTTCGGTGAATGTCACATTCGGTGAATGTCTCATTAATAAATGTTCAGTGAATGTCACATTAATATTTGGTGAATGTCTCGTTAATAAATGTTCGGTGAATGTCACATTAATGTTCGGTGAATGTCACATTAATAAATGTTCAGTGAATGTCACATTAATATTCGGTGAATGTCTCATTAATAAATGTTCGGTGAATGTCACATTAATAAATGTTCGGTGAATGTTACATTAATGTTCGGTGAATGTCTCATTAATAAATGTTTGTGAATGTCACATTAATATTCAGTGAATGTCTTGTTAATAAATGTTCAGTGAATGTCACATTAATAAATGTTCGGTGAATGTCACATTAATATTCGGTGAATGTCTCATTAATAAATGTTCGGTGAATGTCACATTAATATTCGGTGAATGTCTCGTTAATAAATGTTCAGAGAATGTCACAATAATAAATGTTCGGTGAATGTCACATTAATGTTCGGTGAAGGTCTCATTAATAAATGTTTGTGAATGTCACATTAATATTCGGTGAATGTCACATTAATAAATGTTTGGTGAATGTCACATTAATTTTCGGTGAATGTCTCATTAATAAATGTTTGGTGAATGTCTCATTAAAAAATGTTTGGTGAATGTCACATTAATGTTCGGTGAATGTCTCATTAATAAATGTTTGGTGAATGTCACATTAATAAATGTTCAGTGAATGTCACATTAATTTTCAGTAATTGTCTCATTAATAAATGTTCGGTGAATGTCACATTAATGTTCGGTGAATGTCTCATTAATAAATGTTTGGTGAATGTCTCATTAATAAATGTTCGGTGAATGTCTCATTAATAAATGTTCGGTGAATGTCACATTCAGCTCTTTAACCATTTCAATACCGGGGGGCACTTTCTCCTCTTCCTGCCCAGGACAATTTTCAGCTTTCAGCGCTGTCGCACTTTGAATGACAATTGCGCGGTCATGCTACATTGTACCCAAACTACATTTTTATAATTTTCTTCCCACAAATAGAGCTTTATTTTGGTGGTATTTGATCACCTCTGGGCCCTGATCGGCACTGTGATGGGCACTGGCAGACTTTATTATTGTGGCACTGCTGGGCACTGATTGGCAGCTGATTGGCACATCTGATGGGGCTGTGCTGATAATCAATGTGCTGATTATCAGCACAGACGCCCCCCCCCCCCCCCTCTGACAGGGAGAGCCGCCGATTGGCTCTCCATGACGGCGCAAACTGAGGAATGACGTTTACCGGCACTTCCTGGTTCTCGCAATGATCAGCTGTGATTGGTCACAGCTGACCACGTGGTAAAAAACCTCTGTCAGAGGCTTCTTATCACGATCGGAGATGCGGTTTGTCAGACTGCGCGCCACCGCGGGTGTACACTGGCATGTTATCCTGCTGGACGTCATATGATGCCCAGTCAGGATAACAGGACCACTTCCTGTCCGTCATTCTGTTATAGGCCGGGGCGGGAAGAGGATAAAGACCCCCAGGGGAGGGCTGGCAGCCTTAGGCCTGGGGGGCAAGTCCAGTCAAGTGGCCCATTGAACCACTGAATCAGCTCACCACTCAGCTACACCACATTCCCTGTACAGAGAGAGAGGGAGACTGCTCCACGTTGCCCCAAAGAGAGAGAGACTGCTTGACACTGCCTCCACAGAGAGAGACCGCTTCACACTGCCTGCACAGAGAGAGACCCCGCTTCACACTGCCTCCACAGAGAGAGACCCCGCTTCACACTGCCTGCACAGAGAGAGACTGCTTCACACTGCCTCCACAGAGAGAGACCCCGCTTCACACTGCCTCCACAGAGAGAGACCCCGCTTCACACTGCCTGCACAGAGAGAGACCCCGCTTCACACTGCCTCTCAGAAAGAGACTGCATGATTGCCCCCAGAGAGACTGAGAAAAAGAGCTTGCCCCTTCCCCACACCCAGTACTCAGACCAATGAGACTGCAGGAAGATGAAGACTAAAGACTGTGCTGTCACTGCCACCACAATAAGCACTACCTGTGGAGTCTGGAGCTTCTCTGGTGAGTGAGCACCACACCACTGGGCAAGCCAAGCAAGCAGAGTAGCTGAGAGTCACAGTGAGCGCAGCAGCCTAAACACACAAGTCCTGCTGTCTCCCCGGCATGAACTCCAGATTCACCAGGGTGCAGGTACCTCCTGTCTCAATTGCAGATAGTAAGAAATGCACATGCAGGCGCATGCCGGAGCACAGGCCAGATTAAGGGCATTGTGGGCCTGGTGCTGCAGTGGAGCAGGATTAGGAGTGGCAGGGATATGAGGTAAGTAATGTCATATCCCAGCTCTTGCCCAGAACTTGAATTACCAAGCTTCCGTAAGAGCCGTGTGTCGGTGTGTGCTCTGAGGTGAAAGTTTACAAGCCATCAGAAAACAGTGATCACTGCTGGCAGCTATAGCAGCCAGCACTGATCGCTAAAAAACATAAAGACACACTAGTTGTACTGTCAGTTGATGGAGTCAAATTTTGTACAACCCGTCTGCACAGAGATAGATTGAAATGTCTGCTGAACCGGCAGAATTTCAATCTGTCTATTGTGGCCTAAGTCCACCAGTCTCTGGGTTTAATAATATCCTCAAATCTTCTGAAAGGGGGGCGCCACTTAGGTGTAGAAATTCACTTTGAACTCCACCTTATTTCCAGAACTCTCTTTAGGGTCCTTTAACACTGAAGGCGCTGTACAGGTGTTTTAGTGCTAAAAAATAGCACCTGTAAAGCGCTTCTTATGCCACCCCAGGCTTCCCACTGGGGCAGTGCACTAGAAGGACATTCTGAAAAGTCCAGCAAGCAGCATTATTGGGGCGGTTTGGGAGAGGTGCCCAGCCCATTGAAATGAATCCAACACAGCCGTTTTTAACACTTTCTTTGGGCACGCGTGGGGGTGAAAAGTGCCCCGCTAGCGCCACTAAAACAATGGTGAAGCGCCACTAAAACGAGCAGCGCTGTACCACTACCGCCCACATCGAAAGTACACTTTGGTATTAGATGTGCAAACAAAAAGGTGAGACCACATCTAATACCTACAGAGAGTAATGGAAATAAGGTGGAGTTCAAAGTGAACTGTGTCATTACCTGCAGGGATTGACATTTAGGGGGGTTAAAGCAGGCAGGGATGAAATGTGATATCAACTATTCACTGCCTGTCAAATGCCTCTGAAAAGTGACCTGAGCATGGATCACTTTTCAGAGGAGTGGCAGTGGCTGCTGCAAGTGAATACAAGCTTTTAGGCTCACACTGGTGTGCTGCGGTTTGGCTGCAGTGCGGGGGTACTGGCGGGTGTCACACCCCCTCAGACTTCTTTTAGGTTACTCATTATTGCTGCATGTTCTGAAAGTGCACCAAACATGCAGCATGCAGGACGTTTTGTGCACTTTCAGAACATGCAGTAAAAATGTACATCCTCTATGTCCCAGGGGAAACATGCAGGATGACTGCCAGTACACCAGCACTGCAGCCAAACTGAAGCATGTCAGTGAGAGCCCACATCATACCACCTAGCCCTAGGAGGGCAAGGTACTGGCACAGGCTGCTAGAAGAAAAATCCTTGGCTGCAGAGAGGAGGAGCTCACTTACTTGGATGGTCCCAGCCTCCCAGGAGCCTCACTGGATTCCAGCCAACTGCTCAGATTGAGCAGAGAGCAGGTCCAGCCTCTGCCAGCCAATGGTGTGGAGTAGGGAGGGGCTGGGCGGGGCTGTGCTGTGTAACACAGACTGTCAGCCCTGACATGAAGACATCGCTGGATCACAGTACTGGACTCGGCCAGCTCAAGAACTGTGCATGTTGCGGTTTTGAGCTGACGACACAGCAGCCTTTGCCACCGCATATCAGAGCAGCCCAGGGGGCAATTGCATCCCTGCCCCCTGGCCCAGCCCTCCCCTGAAGACCCCCCTTCAAGTATACAGTATATAAACAGTATATAAACTCGATCAGTAAAATCGAATTTAAACATTCAGCTATCATTTCCAAAGTAATCTTTTATCTCATTATAATCTGCAGCTTTCATTAAAATACAAGCCATGAAAGTCCTTGTTTAAGCACTTCCTACTATAGGGTGACAACGCTCTGTTCCTGCCTTCTAATTGTCCTCCTGTGTTGTCACCTTCACAAGACTACAAGTGGATATTTTGGCACAGCACTGTTATCACCATCAGGGACCCCGCCCTGAGAATTGCCATGCAGCCATCCCTGGAGCCCATGTAGGCAGGAAATGGCTGCAAACCCCATTGGGGGGATTCTGTGACCCTATTGGGGAGATTTTTTCATGTGACCCCCATTGGGGGGGATTTTGTCATGTGATCCCCATTGCGGGGATTTTGTCTGTGACCCCCATTGGCGGGATTTTGTCTGTGGCCCCCATTGGCGGGATATTGTCTGTGACCCACATTGGCGGGATTTTGTCTGTGGCCCCCATTGGCGGGATTTTGTCTGTGACCCACATTGGGGGGATTTTGTCTGTGACCCAGATTGGGGGGATTTTGTCTGTGACCCAGATTGGGGGAATTTTGTCTGTGTTCCCCATTGGCGGGATTTTGTCTGTGTTCTCCATTGGCAGGATTTTGTCTGTGGCCCCCATTGGCGGGATTTTGTCTGTGGCCCCCATTGGCGGGATTTTGTCTGTGGCCCCCATTGGCGGGATTTTGTCTGTGGCCCCCATTGGTGGGATTTTGTCTGTGACCCACATTGGGGGGATTTTGTCTGTGTTCTCCATTGGCGGGATTTTGTCTGTGGCCCCCATTGGCGGGATTTTGTCTGTGGCCCCCATTGGCGGGATATTGTCTGTGACCCACATTGGCGGGATTTTGTCTGTGGCCCCCATTGGCGGGATTTTGTCTGTGACCCAGATTGGGGGGATTTTGTCTGTGACCCAGATTGGGGGGATTTTGTCTGTGACCCAGATTGGGGGGATTTTGTCTGTGTTCCCCATTGGCGGGATTTTGTCTGTGTTCCCCATTGGGGGGATTTTGTCTGTGTTCTCCATTGGCAGGATTTTGTCTGTGGCCCCCATTGGCGGGATTTTGTCTGTGGCCCCCATTGGCGGGATTTTGTCTGTGGCCCCCATTGGCGGAATTTTGTCTGTGACCCACATTGGGGGGATTTTGTCTGTGTTCTCCATTGGCGGGATTTTGTCTGTGGCCCCCATTGGGGGGATTTTGTCTGTGTTCTCCATTGGCGGGATTTTGTCTGTGGCCCCCATTGGCGGGATTTTGTCTGTGGCCCCCATTGGCAGGATTTTGTCTGTGGCCCCCATTGGCGGGATTTTGTCTGTGACCCACATTGGGGGGATTTTGTCTGTGACCCAGATTGGGGGGATTTTGTCTGTGTTCCCTATTGGCAGGATTTTGTCTGTGGCCCCCATTGGCAGGATTTTGTCTGTGGCCCCCATTGGCGGGATTTTGTCTGTGGCCCCCATTGGCGGGATTTTGTCTGTGACCCCATTGGGGGGGATTTTGTCTGTGGCCCCCATTGGGGAGATTTTGTCTGTGACCCCATTGGGGAAATTTTGTCTGTGACCACATTGGGGTGGTTTTGTCTTTGACCCCCATTAGGGGATTTTGTCTTTGACCCCCATTGGGGGATTTTGTCTTTGACCCCCATTGGGGGGATTTTGTCTGTGTCCCCATTAGCTGGATTTTGTCTGTGACCCCCATTTGGCGGGATTTTGTCTGTGGCCCCCATTGGCGGGATTTTGTCTTTGACCCCCATTGGGGGGGGGATTTTGTCTGTGACCCCCATTGGGGGGGATTTTTCTCACTTCCTGTCCCACATTATAAATACGCAGGATATAAGGACAATGGTCCTCCCGGCAGTGGAGTTCAGTGGCCTCAGCTCAGCCTGGAAGGGAATCCTGTGCCAGGCTCGGCGGCGACTCCACCCCGGAGAGATGCGGGTTGCCCGGTGTTGGCGTACGCGGCGGTCGGGCGCAGAATTTGCAGTGATTCCGCAGATTGGAGCGTCTCCCGGCTCTGCGATGGATATTCACAGTGACAGCCACTTGTGGGGAAAATTCCTGAATGTGCAAAATGACTTCACATGAGAGGGCGCTGCGAGCGCGGACGTGTCAGCTCTGATGAGTCGCTGTGCGGACGCCGACCGTAACAATGTGAGATCAGCATTGTCCTCGCTCCTGTGTGTCCGGGACTTTGCTTACGTAAGCGGAAACTTCCCCCCCTCCGGCGGCTTATTATCCGCATCGCCCTAGTTCTGTCCCGGCTCCGCACGCCGCTGATATTGTCGCTCATTGACTGCATCGCCCCAGACCGCGAGATTTCTGAAAAGCCGCAAAACTCAGACCGCTTTTCAGGCGCTTTCACGCTCACGAAAACGTATTTCCATTAAAATCAATGAACGCTTTCACACTGGGACAGTTCGCTGTCAGGGCTGTGAAAAACTCCCCTCTCCATTGAAATGAATGGAAAGCGCTTCAAAAGCGCCTGAAAAGCTCTTCAAAAGCGCTCAGTGTTTTTACTGGCAGTTTAGAAGCGCCTCAGTGTGAAAGTGGCCTTAAAGCGCATAAGAATAAAAATGTCATATAATGCAGATTAGCTTCCTTAGGTGGCTGCATTAGTTTTCATTCTTAGGGTGTTGTTTTTTTTTTTTCCTTTCCAGGTGCCAGTGACACACTTCCTGTCCTAAGGTGACAACACTCACTCACTGTACTGTATCTATGAAGTGTTGTCACCCCGGACCATGAAGTGGGTTAGGACTAAACAAAAAGCCCCTTTTTCACTTCTCCATAACATAGAGCAAGGGGTCTCCAAACGTTCTAAACAAAGGGACAGTTTTACTCTCCTCTAGACTTTAGGGGGGCCGGATTGTGGACATTGGATGTAGAAAAGGTCCTGACATCAGTGGGAAAAAACTGGTGTCCTCAACTTTGGTGTCAGTTGGAGGAATAGTGCCCCATCATTGGTATCAGTGGGAGGAATAGTGCCCCATCGTTGGTATCAGTGGGAGGAATAGTGCCCCATCATTGGTATCAGTGGGGGGAATAGTGCCCCATCATTGGTATCAGTGGGGGGAATAGTGCCCCATCATTGGTATCAGTGGGGGGAATAGTGCCCCATCATTGGTATCAGTGGGAGGAATAGTGCCCCATCATTGGTATCAGTGGGAGGAATAGAGCCCCATCATTGGTATCAGTGGGGGGAATAGTGCCCCATCATTGGTATCAGTGGGAGGAATAGAGCCCCATCATTGGTATCAGTGGGGGGAATCGTGCCCCATCATTGAAGTCAGTGGGAGGAATAGTGCCCCATCATTGGTATCAGAGGGGGAATAGTGCCCCATCATTGGTATCAGTGGGAGGAATAGAGCCCCATCATTGATTGGTATCAGTGGGAGGAATAGTGCCCCATCATTGGTATCAGTGGGAGGAATAGTGCCCCATTATTGGTATCACTGGGAGGAATAGTGCCCCATCATTGGTATCAGTGGGAGGAATAGTGCCCCATCATTGGAGTCAGTGGGAGGAATAGTGCCCCATCATTGGTATCAGTGGGAGGAATAGTGCCCCATCATTGGAGTCAGTGGGAGGAATAGTGCCCCATCATTGGAGTCAGTGGGAGGAATAGTGCCCCATCATTGGTATCAGTGGGAGGAATAGAGCCCCATCATTGGTATCAGTGGGGGGAATCGTGCCCCATCATTGAAGTCAGTGGGAGGAATAGTGCCCCATCATTGGTATCAGTGGGGGAATAGTGCCCCATCATTGGTATCAGAGGGGGAATAGTGCCCCATCATTGGTATCAGTGGGAGGAATAGTGCCCCATCATTGGTATCAGTGGGAGGAATAGTGCCCCATCATTGGTATCACTGGGAGGAATAGTGCCCCATCATTGGTATCAGTGGGAGGAATAGTGCCCCATCATTGGAGTCAGTGGGAGGAATAGTGCCCCATCATTGGAGTCAGTGGGAGGAATAGTGCCCCATCATTGGTATCAGTGGGAGGAATAGTGCCCCATCATTGGAGTCAGTGGGAGGAATAGTGCCCCATCATTGGAGTCAGTGGGAGGAATAGTGCCCCATCATTGGTGTCAGTGGGAGGAATAGTGCCCCATCATTGGAGTCAGTGGGAGGAATAGTGCCCCATCATTGGTGTCAGTGGGAGGAATAGTGCCCCATCATTGGTGTCAGTGGGAGGAATAGTGCCCCATCATTGGTATCAGTGGGAGGGATAGTGCCCCATCATTGGTATCAGTGGGAGGAATAGTGCCCCATCATTGGTATCACTGGGAGGAATAGTGCCCCATCATTGGTATCAGTGGGAGGAATAGTGCCCCATCATTGGAGTCAGTGGGAGGAATAGTGCCCCATCATTGGAGTCAGTGGGAGGAATAGTGCCCCATCATTGGTATCAGTGGGAGGAATAGTGCCCCATCATTGGAGTCAGTGGGAGGAATAGTGCCCCATCATTGGAGTCAGTGGGAGGAATAGTGCCCCATCATTGGAGTCAGTGGGAGGAATAGTGCCCCATCATTGGTGTCAGTGGGAGGAATAGTGCCCCATCATTGGAGTCAGTGGGAGGAATAGTGCCCCATCATTGGTGTCAGTGGGAGGAATAGTGCCCCATCATTGGTGTCAGTGGGAGGAATAGTGCCCCATCATTGGTATCAGTGGGAGGGATAGTGCCCCATCATTGGTATCAGTGGGAGGAATAGTGCCCCATCATTGGTATCACTGGGAGGAATAGTGCCCCATCATTGGTATCAGTGGGAGGAATAGTGCCCCATCATTGGAGTCAGTGGGAGGAATAGTGCCCCATCATTGGAGTCAGTGGGAGGAATAGTGCCCCATCATTGGTATCAGTGGGAGGAATAGTGCCCCATCATTGGAGTCAGTGGGAGGAATAGTGCCCCATCATTGGAGTCAGTGGGAGGAATAGTGCCCCATCATTGGAGTCAGTGGGAGGAATAGTGCCCGTGCCACAGTTGGGAGACCACTGACATAAGGGAAGGTGTTTTTTTGCCAACTAAGATAGATGACAACAATTTAACTGAAGCTCAGGAAGTTTTCTCTGTTCACTGGAATTCTGGCAGGATCAACAGGTATTATCTTTGCACTTATCAAACCGATACAACTAAACTCTTTCAATTGTGATATTTTCAGATTGTATTTTTATAAACCTTTTTTTTATTATTATTATTGAGGTTCATACAGACCCCAAGGTGTTCAAACCATGCAGGAGGGGGGGGGGTGTCACTTGTTAAACAGTTAGACCCCTTTCACACTGAGGGCGGTTTTAAGGGGCTTTGGCGCTGAGTGCCTGAAAACCGCTTCCTATTCATTCCAGTGTGACTTTCCACACCGGGGGGGGGGGAGGGGGAGGGGGGTGCTGCGCTTGCGGGGCGTTCCGAAAAGTTCCGCAAGCAGCATCTTTGGGGCGGTTTGGGGGCGCTGTATTTAGTGCTCCCAAAATGCCCCGCCTATTGCAATGAATGGGCAGCACTTCGGAAAGCGACTGAAAAGCGATTTGGAAGAGCCGCAACACCAGCGGGCAAAAAGTGCCAGCCTTAAATCGAGCAGTACTTTAGCACTGTCGCGGCCGCGGCCCCAGTGTGAAAGGGGTCTTCCAATGTTCCAATGGTAACTGGTAATCAACTATTGCAGTTGGCTCATGAACTATATAGTGAAGAAGGCCAAGTAGGAAGCAAAAGGACCGCCGTGTCCTCTCTGGTTCCCCAATAGGGGCATTTAACAGACCAAAAGGGAGAATATAAGGGAAGTTCATCGTAAGTAAGGGGTTAGATGTACTTATATATGCAAAATAAAAATAAAAGATAGCCAGCAGATGGAGCTCTAGACAACTATTTACATGTTCACAAGGCTATTCTTAGCTGCTCTGTTGTTTTCTGAGCTCTGTAGCTGAAGCTCAAGAAATGCACACAGATATGTATGATCACCCATCCCCCCCTGCACTGACAGGCTGACCCCCCCCCCACCCCTACAACCTCTGCAGCAATGCTGGCAGCACTCATACGTCTATTTCCCAAAGACAACCTCTGGATATGACGCTGAGCACGTGACCTCAACTTCTCTGGTGGACCATGGCGAGGCCTGTTCTGAGGGGAACCTGTCCTGTTATACCCCTGTATGGTCTTGGCCACCGTGCTGCAGCTCAGTTTCAGGGTCTTGGCAATCTTCTTATAGCCTAGGCCATCTTTATGTAGAGCAACGGTTCTTTTTTTTTCAGATCCTCAGAGAGTTCTTTGCCATGAGGTGCCATGTTGTACTTCCAGTGACCAGTATGAGAGAGTGAGAGCGATAACACCAAATTTAACACACCTGCTCCCCATTCACATCCGAGACCTTGTAACACTAACGAGTCACATGACACTGGGGAGGGAAAATGGCTAATTGGGGCCAATTTGGAGATTTTCACTTAGGGGGTGTACTGACTTTTGTTGCCAGCGGTTTAGACATTAATGGCTGTGTGTTGAGTTATTTTGAGGGGACAGGAAATTTACACTGTTATACAAGCTGTACACTCACTACTTTACATTGTAGACAAGTGTCATTTCTTTAGTGTTGTCACATGAAAAGAGAGAAGAAAAGATTTACACAAATGTGAGGGGTGTACTTACTTTTGTGAGATACGGTATATATCATATCATTTATCACATATATCATGTCATATAATTGGTTGCTCGGCCCTTCTTGTAATTTTTTCCGAGAAGAACCGGTACAATTCGGGGAAATTCCAGAAACGAGAGAGGTTAGAGCGGGATTGGGCGCCGGCGCCGGGTTTCCATGAAATGTCACATAATGATGGCCGCTAATAGTGACAATTCTCTTCTTATCTTCTGGGACATTCCAGGTTTCTCTGTAACGTTTCTATGAGAAGCGTCACCCGGGGCTCCTCTATATGGAGTCAGCCGGACACACACTGTTTATTCTGCGATAATCAATCTGCACGTCTATGGAAATGCTCCATGCACTTCACCCTCATTGTATGGCTGCATTTATTTTCCACCCCCCCCCCCCTTCCCCCAATGGCTCCACCGGTGACCTCTGACCTGTACTGGCTCCTGGCAGTTGCCTCCTCAGGCACATGTTTGCTTCACTTTAAAAACTGCTTGTTTGATCTTCTGCACAATCTGGGGCCTGATTTACTGACGGAGAAAGTATAACCACGCCGGTGTCATGTCAAATACTGTCCCCTGTCGGATAGTGTCCGCTGTGTACTGCGCATGTAAAATGTCAGGAGGGCAGAGGATGTGAGGTCAGTAAGGCAGTGTATAGGAGTCGGTAAGTCGGTAGGGCAGTGTATAGGAGTCAGTAAGTCAGTAGGGCAGTGTATAGGAGTCAGTAAGTCGGTAGGGCGGTGTATAGGATTCATTAAGTCGGTAAGGCAGTGTATAGGAGTCAGTAAGTCGTTGGGCATTGTATAGGAGTCAGTAAGTTGGTAGGGCAGTGTATAGAGTCAGTAAGTCGGTAGGGCAGTGTATAGGAGTCAGTAATTCGGTAGGGCAGTGTATAGGATTCAGTAAGTCGGTAAGGCAGTGTATAGGAGTCAGTAAGCCGGTTGGGCATTGTATAGGAGTCAGTAGGTTGGTAGGGCAGTGTATAGGAGTCGGTAAGTCGGTAGGGCAGTGTATAGGAGTCAGTAAGTCGGTAAGGCAGTGTATAGGAGTCAGTAAGTTGGTAGGGCAGTGTATAGGAGTCGGTAAGTCGGTAGGGCAGTGTATAGGAGTCAGTAAGTCGGTAAGGCAGTGTATAGGAGTCAGTAAGTTGGTAGGGCAGTGTATAGGAGTCGGTAAGTCGGTAGGGCAGTGTATAGGAGTCAGTAAGTCGGTAGTGTGCAGGGGATCAGCAGGGCAGAGGATAGGGTTGGCAGTTTGTAGGGCAGTGTACAGGAGGTTATATCAGGGCAGTGGGTGAGTAAGGCAGAAGATAGGGGTTAGCAGGGTGGAGAACAGGGGTTATCAGGGCAGATGATAGTAAGTTGGTAAGGCAGTGTATAGGATTCAGTAGGTCGGTAAGGCAGTGTATAGGAGTCAGTAAGACAGTAAGGCAGTGTATAGGATTCAGTAAGTCAGTAGGGCAGTGTTTAGGAGTCAGTAAGTCGATAGGGAAGTGTATAGGAGTCAGTAAGTCGGTAGGGAAGTGTATAGGAGTCAGTAAGTCGGTAGGGCAGTGTACAGGAGTCAGTAAGTCAGTAGGGCAGTGTATAGGAGTCAGTAAGTCAGTAGAGCAGTATATAGGAGTCAGTAAGTTGGTAGGGCAGTGTATAAGAGTCAGTAAGTCGGTAGGGCAGTGTAGAGCAGTCAGTAAGTCGGTAGGGAAGTGTATAGGAGTCAGTAAGTCGGTAGGGCAGTGTATAGAGTCAGTAAGGCAGTTTATAGGAGTCAGTAAGTTGGTAGGGCAGTGTATAGGAGTTAATAAGTTGGTAGGGCAGTGTATAGGAGTTAATAAGTTGGTAGGGCAGTGTATAGGAGTCAGTAAGTTGGTAGGGCAGTGTATAGGAGTCAGTAAGTCGGTAGGGCAGTGTATAGGAGTCAGTAAGTCGGTAGGGCAGTGTATAGGAGTCAGTAAGTCGGTAAGGCAGTGTATAGGAGTCAGTAAGCTGGTTGGGCATTGTATAGGAGTCAGTAGGTTGGTAGGGCAGTGTATAGGAGTCGGTAAGTCGGTAGGGCAGTGTATAAGAGTCAGTAAGTCGGTAGGGCAGTGTAGAGCAGTCAGTAAGTCGGCAGGGAAGTGTATAGGAGTCAATAAGTCGGTAGGGCAGTGTATAGAGTCAGTAAGGCAGTTTATAGGAGTCAGTAAGTTGGTAGGGCAGTGTATAGGAGTTAATAAGTTGGTAGGGCAGTGTATAGGAGTCAGTAAGTTGGTAGGGCAGTGTATAGGAGTCAGTAAGTCGGTAGGGCAGTGTATAGGAGTCAGTAAGTCGGTAGGGCAGTGTATAGGAGTCAGTAAGTCGGTAAGGCAGTGTATAGGAGTCAGTAAGCCGGTTGGGCATTGTATAGGAGTCAGTAGGTTGGTAGGGCAGTGTATAGGAGTCGGTAAGTCGGTAGGGCAGTGTATAGGAGTCAGTAAGTCGGTAGGGCAGTGTATAGGAGTCAGTAAGTTGGTAGAGCAGTGTATAGGAGTCGCTAAGTCGTTAGGGCAGTGTATAGGAGTCAGTAAGTCGGTAGTGTGCAGGGGATCAGCAGGGCAGAGGATAGGGTTGGCAGTTTGTAGGGCAGTGTACAGGAGGTTATATCAGGGCAGTGGGTGAGTAAGGCAGAAGATAGGGGTTAGCAGGGTGGAGAACAGGGGTTATCAGGGCAGATGATAGTAAGTTGGTAAGGCAGTGTATAGGATTCAGTAGGTCAGTAAGGCAGTGTATAGGAGTCAGTAAGACAGTAAGGCAGTGTATAGGATTCAGTAAGTCAGTAGGGCAGTGTTTAGGAGTCAGTAAGTCGATAGGGAAGTGTATAGGAGTCAGTAAGTCGGTAGGGAAGTGTATAGGAGTCAGTAAGTCGGTAGGGCAGTGTATAGAAGTCAGTAAGTCGGTAGGGCAGTGTACAGGAGTCAGTAAGTCAGTAGGGCAGTGTATAGGAGTCAGTAAGTCAGTAGAGCAGTGTATAGGAGTCAGTAAGTTGGTAGGGCAGTGTATAAGAGTCAGTAAGTCGGTAGGGCAGTGTAGAGCAGTCAGTAAGTCGGTAGGGAAGTGTATAGGAGTCAGTAAGTCGGTAGGGCAGTGTATAGAGTCAGTAAGGCAGTTTATAGGAGTCAGAAAGTTGGTAGGGCAGTGTATAGGAGTTAATAAGTTGGTAGGGCAGTGTATAGGAGTTAATAAGTTGGTAGGGCAGTGTATAGGAGTCGGTAAGTTGGTAGGGCAGTGTATAGGAGTCAGTAAGTCGGTAGGGCAGTGTATAGGAGTCAGTAAGTTGGTAGGGCAGTGTATAGGAGTCAGTAAGTCGGTAGGGCAGTGTATAGGAGTCAGTAAGTCGGTAAGGCAGTGTATAGGAGTCAGTAAGTTGGTAGGGCAGTGTATAGGAGTCGGTAAGTCGGTAGGGCAGTGTATAGGAGTCAGTAAGTCGGTAGTGTGCAGGGGATCAGCAGGGCAGAGGATAGGGTTGGCAGTTTGTAGGGCAGTGTACAGGAGGTTATATCAGGGCAGTGGGTGAGTAAGACAGAAGATAGGGGTTAGCAGGGTGGAGAACAGGGGTTATCAGGGCAGATGATAGGGGTCAGTAAGGCAGATGATAGGGGTCAGCAGGGCAGTGTACAGGGGTCATTAGGGCAGAGGACAGCAGTTAGCAGGGCAGAGGACAGGGGTCAGCAAAGTGGAGAACAGGGGTTATCAAGGCAGAAGACAGGGGTCAGCAGGGTGGAGAACAGGGATTATAAGGGCAGAAGCCAGGGATCAGTAGGGCAGTGGATAGCAGTCATCAGGACAGGGTACAGGGGGCTATCGGCTAAGAGGACAGGGGTCAACAGAGAAGAGGACACGGTCACTTCTGGCAAAGCACTCGGCAGAGCTCCTCCTTTCATCCCTCAGATATCTCGGAGCAATGATAACTAATGATAATGTAGGACAGTCAAAGAGCATCTCTCAGGGATTTCTGGCAGGATCAACATGTATTTTCTGTATTTGTGGCACAGATATAACACATTCGTTGGAATAAAGAAAGTCTAGACAGATAGATTTATTTTTCTGCAATGTTTGGTTATGAGAGATCTCACATATGAAGGGTCGTGAAGTGGCCCCTATGGTCAGCCTGCTGGGCCATGCTGGTGTGCGGCCCCCTGACTACCGACCGACATAACCCAACAAGTGTGACCGTACCCTGCATGTTGGTATTTGGGGACGAGTGTCCGGGAATATTCACCCCGTATAATTCTCCTTCGTGTTCCTCCTGTTATGTTGCAGTATCCTGTTTGCGGACATCGAAGGATTTACGAGTTTGGCGTCGCAGTGCACGGCCCAGGAACTGGTGATGACCCTCAATGAGCTGTTTGCCCGGTTTGACAAGCTGGCGGCTGTAAGTATATACGCACACATACAGTATATATTATCTATTTTATATCTGTCATCAATATATACATATAGAGCCGGTCACATGGGTAGGGGGGGTGAAACGCGTCGGTGAGAGGTGCTGTCTGTAGTGTCCTCATTTGTGCTGAGACAATAAAGTTGGTTTTAAGCTTTTTTTCAGGAAGTGGCAGTGTGCAGCTTCATGTTGTACTGCGCTGGTCTGTTTGGGGAAGAAGAGACCCCCCCGGAGATGTGCGCCCCTGCGGGCGATCCGCGCTCGCTGTGATTAGTTGTGTATTTCAGCAATCATGACATATTTCTGGATTTCTTTCTTTCTTGTTTTTGCTTGCAGGAGAACCACTGTCTGCGGATAAAGATCTTGGGGGACTGTTACTACTGCGTGTCCGGTCTCCCGGAGGCCCGCGCTGACCACGCCCACTGCTGCGTAGAGATGGGGATGGACATGATCGAGGCGATATCGTAAGTTCCGGGCTCAGTGATTGGCCCGTACCCAACATGAAGATTAGTGATCACTGTCCTGTGTACAGCAGGAACACAGCTGAGGTTGATTTGGTCCATTTAAACCATTGTGTGACAGTAACGTACACATTCACGCGCGTGGTACCGCAAGACGTGGCGCCACATTGTGACGTCATTCTTTTTTTTAAATGGCACCCCTAATGCACTAGGGCAATGCACCTGTGTTGAAGCGGGCCGCAAACGCATGGTAGCGTTTTGCATTTAAAATAAATCAATAAACAACGATCACGTCTGATTTTTTTGGTTGCACTATAAGCTGCAATGCCAACTATACCGCCCCTCCCCCCCCCCCCCCCCCCCCCTCCATTCACAGAAACTGGTATTCAATGAAAAACTGACATGGCATTTTATAGATAGGCAACTCCTCTCCTCATATTGATTGGTGGATCCAAATGAATAACAACTCCGGAAGTAGGGAACAAACACAAAATAACTGTTCCGCTTTATTAGACATGCGCGCTGCCGAAATTTTTTTTTTCGTTTCAGTCGTTTTTTTTTATTTTTTTTATTTTAGTTTTTCGTATCATTCATTATGATCAAAATGAGTAAATTCGTCAATTCGAAAATTCGTAAATTCAAAAATTCTGAAATTCAAAAATTCTGAAATTCAAAAATCGAAAATCTAAAAATAAGAAAGGAAATCCGAAAATTCGATACAACAAAAACCTGAAAATTCTAAATAATAACTAACTAATAATAACTAACTAATAATAACTAACTATTAAATTAGAGGTATTGGAATTTCCTTTCGAGTTTGGCTGTTAGTGAACGTAACGAATACGAATTTATCCGAACGTAAGAATTATTCGAAATAACGAATGGCGCATCTAAACAAATGGAATGGAAAGAATTAATAATAAATAATAAATAATAATAATAATACGTTTTTATTATTATTGTTATTTATTATTATTATTATTAGTTTCCATTCTATTTCTTAAGATGCGCCATTTGTTATTTCCGATAATTCGTAACTTCGGATAAATTCGTTACGTTCACTAACAGCCACATTTGAAAGGAATATCCAATACCTCTAATTTAATAGTTAATAATAGTTAAGTTATTATTAGTTGTTATTTCAGATTTTCGGATTTTCCGGTTTTCGGATATTCAAATTTATGAATTTACGGTTTTTCGAATATTGGAACTTACAAAGATTTGGAAAAAATGTGTTAAATTGGGTTTCGTTTAATTTTTGTTAATTTTCCAAATTAACGAATTAGTCAAAATTTGTTAATAAACTGACCCAGAGCAGAAATATAAAAAATTGCTCCGCTGCATGGAAGAAGGGGGGGGGGGGGGGGGAGTTTGTGGGGATAGGGGTAGAAGGGTGAGCGATAAACTAAACTGGTTAAAGTAGAATTATAGCCAAAACTTTTTTTTTTTCATTTTTGAGTAAGGGGGGGTTATAACCCCTGTCAGTTTTTTTTTTTTTGCCATCTGTGTTCCATTTAAGGAGATTTCCCTTCACTTCCTGTCCGATAGACAGAACAGGAAGTGAGAGAAAATCCCTCCCCCCATTGGAAGATTTTCCCCTCTATTACTTTTCTGGGGACAACCCAAAATTTGGTATTTTATTTTATTTTCACTTTCAATGATAATGGCAAACAGGGGTGTAAGTACAGGGGTCACAATTGTGACCCGGTCCCATCCTTTAGGGGGCCTGCGCCTGGGTAAGAGGGGCAGCTGGGGCAGCAGCATATAGAGGAACCGACCTCTCCATGTGCCTCCTGCAGCTGCTGACTGCCTGCTTCTCCTCCTCTCCATCCTGACTGTCAGGATGGAGAGGAGGAGAAGCAGGCAGTCAGCAGCTGCAGGAGGCACATGGAGAGGTTGGTTCCTCTATATGCTGCTGCCCCCGCTGCCCCTCTTATCCAGGTCTCTTCTGCTGCACCCCTGCCCCTGTGTCTCTCCTGGTCCCGTGTGCTCTCAAGCCCCCCCCCCCGTCCCTATCCCCTGCAGCTCTGTCGGGGGGGGGGGGGGGGCTTGTGAGCACACGGGACCAGGAGAGACACAGGGGCAGGGGTGCAGCAGAAGAGACCTGGATAAGAGGGGCAGCGGGGGCAGCAGCATATAGAGGAACCGACCTCTCCATGTTCCTCCTGTAGCTGCTGACTGCCTGCTACTCCTCCTCTCCATCCTGACAGCATCTCCTGCAGCAGCCAGCGGGAGAGGGGAGGGGGTAACTTGAAAGAGCTGCAGGGGACGATGGGGCATGAGAGCACAAGGGGCCAGGAGAGACACAAGGGTAGGGGGGGGGCAGCAGAAGAAATCTGGATAAGAGGGGCGGCGGGGGCAGCGGCATATAGAGGCACTGATCCCTCCATGTTCCTCCTGCAGCCACTGACTGCCTGCAGGAGGGAGAGGAGCGCACAGTTCACCCCTCCTCTCTCCCGCTGTCTGCTGCAGGAGATGCTGTCAGGATGGAGAGGAAGAGAAGCAGGCAGTCAGCAGCTGCAGGAGGAACATGGAGGGATTGTGCCTCTCTATGCTGCTACCCCCGCCGCACCTTTTATCCAGGTCTCTTCTGAAGCCCCCCCCCCCTCCCCAGACTCTGTGTCTCTCCTGGCCCTGTGTGCCATCTCTTGGCCCCTTTCCTCATCCCCCACAGCTCTGCCAGGCTCCCCCTTCCCCTCTGCTGCAGGAGATGCTGTCAGGATGGAGGTCCGAACAGACAGTCAGTGATTGGTACCGATCGCTCCTGTGTCCATTCATAACTGAAGCATAGGAAACTGCCTTTCCTATGCTTCAGTTTGTGAATGGAGGGGGGAGCCTCTGTATAGAGCTACTGAGGCTGCAGAGATGGAGATTGAGGGTTGTGTCCCCAATGTCCTTTCTCTGTCTTAAAAGTGGAACATCAGAGGTCTGTTTAGACCCCTTTATATTTCACCAAAGCCCCCTAATGGGGCTTCCAAAAAAATAATAATAATAATAATAATAACTACCAACACCAGTGGAGGAACTACCAGGGTCACAAAGGTCTCACTGGTGACCAGGCCTTGGGGTTCTGCCACCAGGCTCGATGGGAAGGACCCAAGCCAGGGGTCAGGGGGGCCCTTCATGGTTTCTTGCCCCGGGGGCCCTGAATCTTCTCGTTCTGCCTCTGGGACATACAGAGAGGATGAATCTCCTTGTCTGGGAAACGGACAGAGATAAAAACTCACGTGTTCTAATCCCTCTAAAACTGGAGAGAGAGTTTTAAAAAAAAGTTTTGCCTTTAATTCAACGTTAATAATGGTAACAATATAATCCTGTTATGATCTATTTTCCTATTACAGAATCTTTAGGCTTTTGCTGTTTCTTGATAGACTTTACTATTTTGTATCCATCTGTGTGTATTGTGTCTCCCCCTGCAGGCTGGTGAGGGAAGTGACAGGGGTGAATGTCAATATGCGTGTGGGGATTCACAGCGGTCGCGTTCACTGCGGTGTCCTGGGGCTGCGCAAGTGGCAGTTCGATGTCTGGTCCAATGACGTCACTCTGGCCAATCACATGGAGGCTGGAGGCAAAGCGGGGTAAGTTATTATTATTATTCAGGATTTATATAGCGCCAACGGTTTTCACAATATAAAGGGAGACGGTACAATTACAATACAGAAAGAATAGGAGGGCTTTGCCCATGGAGCTTACAATCTAACCAGAGGGGGGGGAGGGGATACGATAGGTAATGGCTGCAGGGGAGGATCTGATGGGGTAAGTAGTCAGGGGTATTATTTCTCTGTGATGGAATATAAACCTCTAATATAGAAATGTATGAAGAGTTTCCTATAAAATATTCCCTGGGAGGGATTTCCCCCTTTCTGCGCGGTGATGTCACTCGGGGTCGCCGGGGTCACATCCGAGGAATGATTGCCGAGAATATTTTAGCATCGAGAATTCTTCAATTTCCATTTTGATTAGCCAGAAATAAAATATTTTTCATTTGATTTGACTGACCCGTCTAGGAATCGTTCATTGTAAGGAAATGATGACCAATTGTGGGAGAATTATTAAAGTGGAACTTCCTATATAAATCCCAGACATGTCCCAATATACAGCAACAGGGTCAGAAGAGCTCCGCCCATTTATCATTAGAGCCACCCCCGAGCTACATTCAGTGACTGTGCCTAGGCTGAGATGATGTCATCAGTCTGCTGCAGGCAGGAAGAGTCATTTCCTCAGTCTCCCCTCCCCCAGTGATCAGACTGTACATTGTAACTTTGTAGAAGGAGGAGGAGTCATTTCCTCAGTCTTTCCTCCCCCAGTGATCAGACTGTACATTATAACTTTGTAGAAGGAGGAGGAGTCATTTCCTCAGTCTCAACTCCCCCAGTGATCAGACTGTACATTGTAACTTTGTAGAAGGAGGAGGAGTCATTTCCTCAGTCTCCCCCTCCCCCAGTGATCAGGCCGTACATTGTTACTCTGTAGCAAGTCACAATGTGAGAGGCTGCAGCGGGGGGCTGATCTGCGTCAGACATTTGTGAACACAGCCAAGAACCGTACATTCAGTGACTGTGCCTAGGCTGAGATGATGTCATCAGTCTGCTGCAGGCAGGAAGAGTCATTTCCTCAGTCTCCCCTCCCCCAGTGATCAGACTGTACATTGTAACTTTGTAGAAGGAGGAAGAGTCATTTCCTCAGTCTTTCCTCCCCCAGTGATCAGACTGTACATTATAACTTTGTAGAAGGAGGAGGAGTCATTTCCTCAGTCTTTCCTCCCCCAGTGATCAGACTGTACATTGTAACTTTGTAGAAGGAGGAGGAGTCATTTCCTCAGTCTCCCCTCCCCCTGATCAGACTGTACATTGTATCTTTGTAGAAGGAGGAGGAGTCATTTCCTCAGTCTCCCCTCCCCCAGTGATCAGACTGTACATTGTATCTTTGTAGAAGGAGGAGGAGTCATTTCCTCAGTCTTCCCTCCCCCAGTGATCAGACTGTACATTGTAACTTCGTAGAAGGAGGAGTCATTTCCTCAGTCTCCCCTCCCCCAGTGATCAGACTGTACATTGTAACTTTGTAGAAGAAGGAGGAAGTGTTTCCTCAGTCTCCCCTCCCCCAGTGATCAGACTGTACATTGTAACTTTGTAGAAGGAGGAGGAGTCATTTCCTCAGTCTCCCCTCCCCCAGTGATCAGACTGTACATTGTAACTTTGTAGAAGGAGGAGGAGTCATTTCCTCAGTCTCCCCTCCCCCAGTGATCAGACTGTACATTGTAACTTTGTAGAAGAAGGAGGAAGTGTTTCCTCAGTCTCCCCTCTCTCAGTGATCAGACTGTACATTGTAACTTTGTAGAAGGAGGAGGAGTCATTTCCTCAGTCTCCCCTCCCCCAGTGATCAGACTGTACATTGTAACTTTGTAGAAGGAGGAGGAGTCATTTCCTCAGTCTCCCCTCCCCCAGTGATCAGACTGTACATTGTAACTTCGTAGAAGGAGGAGTCATTTCCTCAGTCTCCCCTCCCCCAGTGATCAGACTGTACATTGTAACTTTGTAGAAGAAGGAGGAGTCATTTCCTCAGTCTCCCCTCCCCCAGTGATCAGACTGTACATTGTAACTTTGTAGAAGAAGGAGGAAGTGTTTCCTCAGTCTCCCCTCTCTCAGTGATCAGACTGTACATTGTAACTTTGTAGAAGGAGGAGCAGTCATTTCCTCAGTCTCCCCTCCCCCCCAGTGATCAGACTGTACATTGTAACTTTGTAGAAGGAGGAAGAGTCATTTCCTCAGTCTCCCCCTCCCCCAGTGATCAGGCCGTACATTGTTACTCTGTAGCAAGTCACAATGTGAGAGGCTGCAGCGGGGGGCTGATCTGCGTCAGACATTTGTGAACACAGCCAAGAACTGCAACCGCACCAGGATTTACAAGATGGCGTCATCTCTGTCCAAGCAGGGTGGCACATGATGTATATATCACATGAAGTAAACTAACAGTTATAAAGTCTATAGGTGCATAAAAAGGACCTGTCACCGACAACGTGAATAGATATTCTCCACTCTGCTACTTTGTTTGAATTTTCAGTAGAATTTCCACCCACCAACCTTCTAGAATAAGGTGACATGTTGGATTTCATTCCTCAGACGTATCCACATCACGAAGGCGACTCTGAACTACCTGAACGGGGATTACGAGGTGGAGCCTGGTACCGGAGGGGAGCGAAACGCGTATCTGAAGAAGCACAGCATTGAAACGTTCCTCATAGTACAATGCACCCAGAAGCGGGTAAGAATTCACCTAGAAATTCCTTGGAAGGGTCTGTCTGCTTGAACCTGACATTAACCCCAATGGGTCAAAAGGGTGTGCTTTAATGCCCGCCCACCACCGCTGTCAGCGCCCCCCGCCGCTCCTTCTTTCTGCTGCCCCCTGTGTTCTCTCTTGCCTCAGTCCCCCCCCCCCCCTTCATCCCTCGTCCCCCACAGCTATGTCCGGTGCTGTGGGAGATCTGTCAGGATGGAGAGCGGGGAAGGGTGCGGTAAATGTGTCATTTACCAACCCCATCCTTTTCTGAATGGAGAGTCTGATCCATACAGATCACTGACTCTGTCCATTCATAACAGAGGCATAGTAAACTGTTTACTATGCTTCCGTTTGTGTATGAACAGTAGACATGTGCACTCCCGAAAAATGTGTTAGTTTTCGTTTTATTTGGCGGGGGGGGGGACCGTTTTTTGGGTCAATCGTTATGATCGCAATTTGTAAATCTGAACATTCAAAAATTCGTAAATTTATAAATTAGAAAATTAGAAAATCCAAAAATGAGAAAGAAAATCCGCAAATTCTAAAGAATAACTAACTATTAAATTCTAGGTATTGGAATTTCCTTTCAAGTTTGGCTGTTAGTGAACGTAACGAATACAAATTTATCCGAAGTTACCAAATTATCCAAAATAATGAATGCCGAATCTAAACAAATGGAACAAAACAAATTAATAATACATATTTATTATTATTATTATTATTTATTATTAATAATTCCATTAGTTTAGCTATGGCGTTCATTATTTCGGATAATTTGTAACTTTGGATAAATTCGTATTCGTTACATTTACTAACAGCCAAATTGGAAAGAAAATTCCAATACCTATAATTGAATAGTTAGTAATAGTTAACCTATTATTAGTTAGTTATTATTTCAGATTTTCGAATTTCTGAATGTACGAATATTCGGAAAAATTTGTTAAACGGGTTTTCATTAATTCGGATATTTCCGAATTGACAAATTTGTTTAAATTTGCAAAAAAAAAAGAAAAAAAATTGTAACTAAACTAATTAATGAAGGGGAAGCCTCTGTACAGAGCTCTCCCTGTCCATTCATTCTGTGCAGCTGAGGCTGCAGAGATGAAGATTGAGGGCTGCGTCCTCAGTCACCTTTCTCTGTCTCAAAGGTGGAAGATTTATATTTCTGTTTGGACCCCACCAAAGCCCCCAACAGGGCTCCTAAAAAAATACTAAAATAATAATAAAAAAATTATATTGTAAAAAACAAAACAAAAAAACTGACATAAGGGCCCTGGTGGACGGGAGGTCAGGGGGGCCCTTTATGGTTTCTTACATCGGAGCCCTGAAAGTTCTAGTTACCCCCCCCCCCCCCCCCAACTGACCCAGGCATTGTTCTATGATACCTTCCTTCTGTTAGTGATAATACGAGAAACAACAACAAAAATGAAATATACTCAGTAATACCAATAATATATACATATATATATATATATATATATATATATTTTTTTTTTTATTTTTTTTTTTCAAAATGTATAATTATAAAAAAAATGTATAAATATAATTTAGAAAACGCACATATATATATATATATATATATATATATATATATATATATATATATATGTGTTTTCTAAATTATATTTATACATTTTTTTTATAATTATACATTTAAAAAAAAATATATATATATATATATATATATATATATATATATATATATATATATATATATATATGTTTTTTTTTTTTCAATTTATAATTATAAAAAAATGTATAAATATAATTTAGAAAACATATATTTTATATATATGTTTTCTAAATTTTATATTTATACTTTTTTCTTTATAATTATAAATTTTGAAAAAAATAAATAAATAAATAAATAAACATATATATATATATATATATATATATATATATCTAAAAATAAATATATATATATATATATATATATATATATATATATATATATATATATATATATATATATATATATATTCAAAATGTATAATTATAAAAAAATGTTTAGAAATATAATTTAGAAAACATACAAAAAAAATAATAATATATAAATGATGACATTGGTCAGCAGGAATGCAATCCCTAAAATATTAATATAGTGATGACCCATTATAATTATAAAAAAATGTATAAATATAATTTAGAAAACATATATTTTATATATATGTTTTCTAAATTATATTTATACTTTTTTCTTTATAATTATACATTTTGAAAAAAAAAAAAAAAAAATATATATATATATATATATATATATATATAAATATATATATTTTCAAAATGTATAATTATAAAAAAAATGTTTAGAAATATAATTTAGAAAACATACAAAAAAAATAATAATATATAAATGATGACATTGGTCAGCAGGAATGCAATCCCTAAAATATTAATATAGTGATGACCCATTATAATTATAAAAAAAATGTATAAATATAATTTAGAAAACATATATTTTATATATATGTTTTCTAAATTATATTTATACTTTTTTCTTTATAATTATACATTTTGAAAAAAAAAAAAATATATATATATATATATATATATATATATATATATATATATATATATATATATATTCAAAATGTATAATTATAAAAAAAATGTTTAGAAATATAATTTAGAAAACATACAAGAAAAATAATAATATATAAATGATGACATTGGTCAGCAGGAATGCAATCCCTAAAATATTAATATAGTGATGACCCATATAAAGTATGGATTGTAATGGTTATAAATTTAGGGTAAATAAAATGAATAGTTGTCATAAATTAAAATATTATAAATATTATAATTAGAGAATGAGGGTAAAATAAAATAGCAGTTGTTTTATATGTTACAAAAAAATATATAATAATAGTATTTATCAATAATACTAGTAATTAATAATATTACAATAATGATGTTGTGTAAATAACCAAAAAGTCTATAATAATATAGTGTTGGTATTTCAGAATGAAACAATGTAACAGCCAATCCCTAAGATAAACATAGAGGAAGTGTTTACTTTAAGAAAATGAAACAATGTATCTCATACGTAGGAGTGCGGGGCTCAGAGGATGAAGAATTGTGAGTTTGCACAACACCGTCAGACGCTGGTTCAAGCAGCAGGGCTGCCGTTGGAAATCACAGTACAGCCTACCTGACAGCCCCCCAAATTACAAAAATGGCCATTATAAAAAAATAATTTTATTTAAATTATTTACATTTTATTTATTTAAAAAAATATATTTTTACAACGCTGGGACATCTCATCTGACATCTCAACTTTGAGACAGAGAAAAGACATGAAGGATACAGATTCTTCAGTTCCATTCTCTGTAACCTCAGCTTCACTAAAGGAGACAGGGGCTCCTCCGCATTCATAAACGGAACCATAGTAAACACAGTTTACTATGCTCAGGTATCAATGGACACAGGAGTGATCAGTACCCAGTCTCCATCCAGCCTGTGTATCTGCAGTGCTGGAGGGGGGGGGGGGGGCGGACAGGCACAAAGGTGGGAATCAGATGTGGGGCCACACGGAGGAGGATCCGTGCTGGGGGGGGGGACTATTACAGAACAATGCACTGAGTCTGTGTCTCTCCCACCAGCAGCTGAAAGCCAGCTGGAGGGAGAGGGGGATAAAGTGTCTTTCAGCTGCTGGAGTGAGAGACACAGACACAGTACTTCATTCTGTAATTGTCCTCCCGTCCCACCGCACCGATCTCCCTGCTGTCCGGGCTCACCTGTGTGCCTGAGCCCCCCTACTGGAGGACTGGTGGTACTCCCCTGTATGCACACACATGGAGTGCACATTATTATTATTATTATTATTATTATACAGGATTTATATAGCACCAACAGTTTACGCAGCACTTTACAATTTGAGGGTAGACAGTGCAAATACAATACACTAATACAGTAGGAATCAGAGGGCCCTACTCCTTGGAGCTTACAATCTAAGAGAGAAGGTCAAGAGATACAAGGGATGAGTTTTCAGGGATTGTATGAAAGTGGATCAAGTAGGAGAAAACCGGACAGATTGGGGTAGAGCATTCCAGAGGATGGGAGAGGCTCTGGAGAAGTCCTGAAGGCGAGCATGGGAGGAGGTGACAATGGAGTTTGAGAGCAGGAGGTCTTGGGAGGAGCAAAGAGAATGATTAGGTTGGTATTTGGAGACCAGGTCAGTGATGTAGTCGGGGACCAGGTTGTGGAGTTCTTTGTAAGTTGTAGTTAGTATCTAGAATTTAATTATTTGGTTGAGTGGCAGCCAATGGAGGGATTGGCAGAGAGGGGTACAGCAGACGCTGAGAGTTTGTGAGATGGATGAGCCTGGCAGCAGCGTTCATGATGGACTGAAGTGGGGAGGAGCCTATTTAGAGGTAGGCCAATGAGGAGGGAGTGTCGGCAGTCGAGGCGGGAGATGACCAGGCAGTGGATTAGAAGCTTTGTGGTGACATTGGTTAGGAAGGGGCGTATCTTGGAGATGTTGCAGAGGTTGAGACGGGAGATGACCACGGAGTGGATTAGAAGCTTTGTGGTGACATTGGTTAGGAAGAGGTGAATCTTGGAGAGGTTGAGGAGGTTGAGGAGGGAGAAGACCACGGAGTGGATTAGAAGCTTTGTGGTGACATTGGTTAGGAAGGGGCGTATCTTGGAGATGTTGCGGAGGTTAAGGCGGGAGATGACCAGGGAGTGGATTAGAAGCTTTGTGGTGACATTGGTTAGGAAGGGGCGTATCTTGGAGATGTTGCGGAGGTTAAGGCGGGAGATGACCAGGGAGTGGATTAGAAGCTTGGTGGTGACATTGGTTAGGAAGGGGCGTATCTTGGAGATGTTGCGGAGGTTAAGGCGGGAGATCACCAGGGAGTGGATTAGAAGCTTTGTGGTGACATTGGTTAGGAACGGCGTATCTTGGAGAGGTTGAGGAGGTTGAGGCGGGAGATGACCAGGGAGTGGATTAGAAGCTTGGTGGTGACATTGGTTAGGAAGGGGCGTATCTTGGAGATGTTGCGGAGGTTAAGGCGGGAGATGACCAGGGAGTGGATTAGAAGCTTTGTGGTGACATTGGTTAGGAACAGGCGTATCTTGGAGAGGTTGAGGAGGTTGAGGCGGGAGATGACCAGGGAGTGGATTAGAAGCTTGGTGGTGACATTGGTTACGAAGGGGCGTATCTTGGAGATGTTGCGGAGGTTAAGGCGGGAGATGACCAGGGAGTGGATTAGAAGCTTGGTGGTGACATTGGTTAGGAAGGGGCGTATCTTGGAGATGTTGCGGAGGTTAAGGCGGGAGATGACCAGGGAGTGGATTAGAAGCTTTGTGGTGACATTGGTTAGGAATGGGCGTATCTTGGAGAGGTTGAGGAGGTTGAGGCGGGAGATGACCAGGGAGTGGATTAGAAGCTTGGTGGTGACATTGGTTAGGAAGGGGCGTATCTTGGAGATGTTGCAGAGGTTGAGGAGGGAGAAGACCACGGAGTGGATTAGAAGCTTTGTGGTGACATTGGTTAGGAAGGGGCGTATCTTGGAGATGTTGCGGAGGTTGAGGCAGGAGATGAACATGGAGTGGTGAAGCTTTGTGGTAACATTGGTTAGGAAGAGGTGAATCTTGGAGAGGTTGCGGAGGTTGAGGCGGGAGATGACCAGGGAGAAGATTAGAAGCTTGGTGGTGACATTGGTTAGGAAGGGGCGTATCTTGGAGATGTTGCGGAGGTTGAGGCGGGAGATGACCAGGGAGTGGTGAAGCTTTGTGGTGACATTGGTTAGGAAGAGGTTTATCTTGAGGAGGTTGCGGAGGTTGAGGCGGGAGATGACCAGGGAGTAGATTAGAAGCTTGGTGGTGACATTGGTTAGGAAGGGGCGTATCTTGGAGATGTTGTGGAGGTTGAGACGGGAGATGACCACGGAGTGGTGAAGCTTTGTGGTGACATTGGTTAGGAAGAAATGTATCTTGGAGAGGTTGAGGAGGTTGAGGCAGGAGATGACCAGGGAGTGGATTAGAAGCTTGGTGGTGACATTGGTTAGGAAGAGGCGTATCTTGGAGAGGTTGAGGAGGTTGAGGCGGGAGATGACCACGGAGTGGTGAAGCTTTGTGGTGACATTGGTTAGGAAGGGGCGTATCTTGGAGAGGTTGAGGAGGTTGAGGCGGGAGATGACCAGGGAGTGGATTAGAAGCTTTGTGGTGACATTGGTTAGGAAGAGGTGAATCTTGGAGAGGTTGCGGAGGTTGAGGCGGGAGATGACCAGGGAGTAGATTAGAAGCTTGGTGGTGACATTGGTTAGGAAGGGACGTATCTTGAGGAGGTTGCGGAGGTTGAGGCGGGAGATGACCAGGGAGTAGATTAGAAGCTTGGTTTTGACATTGGTTAGGAAGAGGTGTATCTTGAAGAGGTTGTGGAGGTTGAGGCGGGAGATGACCAGGGAGTGGATTAGAAGCTTGGTGGTGACATTGGTTAGGAAGGGGCGTATCTTGGAGAGGTTGAGGAGGTTGAGGCGGGAGATGACCAGGGAGTAGATTAGAAGCTTGGTGGTGACATTGGTTAGGAAGGGGCGTATCTTGAGGAGGTTGCGGAGGTTGAGGCGGGAGATGACCAGGGAGTAGATTAGAAGCTTGGTGGTGACATTGGTTAGGAAGAGGTGTATCTTGAAGAGGTTATGGAGGTTGAGGCGGGAGATGACCACGGAGTGGTGAAGCTTTGTGGTGACATTGGTTAGGAAGGGGCGTATCTTGGAGAGGTTGAGGAGGTTGAGGCGGGAGATGACCAGGGAGTGGATTAGAAGCTTTGTGGTGACATTGGTTAGGAAGAGGTGTATCTTGGAGAGGTTGAGGAGGTTGAGGCGGGAGATGACCAGGGAGTGGATTAGAAGCTTTGTGGTGACATTGGTTAGGAAGAGGTGTATCTTAAAGAGGTTGTGGAGGTTGACGCGGGAGATGACCACGGAGTGGTGAAGCTTTGTGGTAACATTGGTTAGGAAGAGGTGAATCTTGGAGAGGTTGCGGAGGTTGAGGCGGGAGATGACCAGGGAGTAGATTAGAAGCTTGGTGGTGACATTGGTTAGGAAGAGGTGTATCTTGAAGAGGTTGTGGAGGTTGAGGCGGGAGATGACCAGGGAGTGGATTAGAAGCTTGGTGGTGACATTGGTTAGGAAGGGGCGTATCTTGGAGAGGTTGAGGAGGTTGAGGCGGGAGATGACCAGGGAGTAGATTAGAAGCTTGGTGGTGACATTGGTTAGGAAGGGACGTATCTTGAGGAGGTTGCGGAGGTTGAGGCGGGAGATGACCAGGGAGTAGATTAGAAGCTTGGTGGTGACATTGGTTAGGAAGAGGTGTATCTTGAAGAGGTTGTGGAGGTTGAGGCGGGAGATGACCAGGGAGTGGATTAGAAGCTTGGTGGTGGCATTGGTTAGGAAGGGGCGTATCTTGAGGAGGTTGCGGAGGTTGAGGCGGGAGATGACCAGGGAGTAGATTAGAAGCTTGGTGGTGACATTGGTTAGGAAGAGGTGTATCTTGAAGAGGTTATGGAGGTTGAGGCGGGAGATGACCACGGAGTGGTGAAGCTTTGTGGTGACATTGGTTAGGAAGGGGCGTATCTTGGAGAGGTTGTGGAGGTTGAGGCGGGAGATGACCAGGGAGTGGATTAGAACCTTGGTGGTGACATTGGTTAGGAAGGGACGTATGTTGGAGATGTTGCGGATGTTGAGATGGGAGATGACCACGGAGTGGATTAGAAGCTTTGTGGTGACATTGGTTAGGAAGGGGCATATCTTGGAGAGGTTGAGGAGGTTGAGGCGGGAGACGACCACGGAGTGGATTAGAAGCTTGGTGGTGACATTGGTTAGGAAGAGGTGTATCTTGGAGAGGTTGTGGAGGTTGAGGCGGGAGATGACCAGGGAGTGGATTAGAATCTTGGTGGTGACATTGGTTAGGAAGGGGCGTATCTTGGAGAGGTTGTGGAGGTTGAGGCGGGAGATGACCAGGGAGTGGATTAGAACCTTGGTGGTGACATTGGTTAGGAAGGGACGTATCTTGGAGATGTTGCGGATGTTGAGATGGGAGATGACCACACAGTGGATTAGAAGCTTTGTGGTGACATTGGTTAGGAAGGGGCGTATCTTGGAGAGGTTGAGGAGGTTGAGGCGGGAGATGACCACGGAGTGGATTAGAAGCTTTGTGGTGACATTGGTTAGGAAGAGGTGTATCTTGGAGATGTTGCGGAGGTTGAGGCGGGAGATGACCAGGGAGTGGATTAGAAGCTTTGTGGTGACATTGGTTAGGAAGAGGCGTATCTTGGAGATGTTGCGGAGGTTGAGGCGGCAAATTTTGGATAGCGATAGGATGTGGGGCCGAAAGGTTAGTCCTGAGTCGAGGACTGCACCTAGGACCTTGGTGTGGGGGGGGGGGGGGGGGGGGGCAAGGTGATAGTTGAGCCATTGATCGTGAAATCAGGGGAAGTGGCACCTGAGGGGGGAAATATCATGAGCTCGGTTTT
The DNA here is from genome assembly GCF_037356315.1 of Lithobates pipiens. Classification (NCBI taxonomy): domain Eukaryota; kingdom Metazoa; phylum Chordata; class Amphibia; order Anura; family Ranidae; genus Lithobates; species Lithobates pipiens. The sequence continues at coordinate 345,857,256 of NW_027507784.1, read as the reverse complement.
GGACAGGTTGAGTTTGAGGAAGTGATGTGCCATCCAGGCTGATATGTCTTCTAGTAAGTTGGTGATACGTGAGGAGACAGATGGAGAGAGCTGGGGGGGGGGGGTGGAGAGATAGATTTGGGTGTCACCAGCGTAGAGATGATATTGGAAGCCGTGGGAGGCAATCAACTGACCCAGGGAGGAGGTGTAGATTGAGAAAAGGAGAGGTCCAAGAAAAGAACCTTGGCGGACCCCAACGGAGAAAGGAAGAGGAGAGGAGGAAGTAGAGTTGTAAGTGACCCTGAAGGAGCGGTGAGATAGGTAGGATGAGAACCAGCGAAGAGTCATGGAGACCAAAGGAGTGGAGTTTATTGAGGAGTAGTGGGTGGTCCACTGGATTACCTCTCTCAGCTGACAATGATGGATTAGACATGGATTCGGTCCCAAATCCAAAATATCTACTGTTGTCACTGCAACAGGATGTGAGAGGAAATCTTCCACTGGGGACACCTGTTCTGCTGACAGCTGTCTAAGAATTGGGATTTCTCTTTTCTTTGAAGAGGTTTTCTCTCACTCCCTGTTGGATCTCTTAAGACGAGACGTGAAGAAAAATCTCTATAATGGTTAAACTGATGGGTTTTATCCTCCTATACTCCAACCGCAGCCACTCTCACTCAGTTGTCAGGTGACTCTTCTACTCTCAGATCTCCGGGTTGCAGGATCGGCAGGGCGGGGATCGGACTATAGACAGGTTCACATTGGAAGCGTGAATTTTAATAGCCGTTCATGGGATCTGCTATGTGCATCCTGTCCTTTCCTCCAGCCGTCCTCTCCTCCACCCATCCTCTCCTCTCCTCTGTCCATCCTCTCCTCTCCTCCACCCGTCCTTTCCTCTCCTCTGTCCATCCTCTCCTCTGTCCATCCTCTCCTCTCCTCTGTCCATCCTCTCCTCTCCTCTGTCCATCCTCTCCTCTCCTCTGCCCGTCCTTTCCTCTCCTCTGCCCATCCTCTCATCTCCTCCACCCATCCTCTCCTCTCCTCTGCCCATCCTTTCCTCTCCTCCACCCGTCCTTTCCTCTCCTCTGTCCATCCTCTCCTCTCCTCTGTCCATCCTCTCCTCTCCTCCACCCGTCCTTTCCTCTCCTCTGTCCATCCTCTCCTCTCCTCTGTCCATCCTCTCCTCTCCTCTGTCCATCCTCTCCTCTCCTTTGCCCGTCTTCTCCTCTCCTCTGCCCATCCTCTCCTCTCCTCTGCCCATCCTCTCCTCTCCTCTGCCCATCCTCTCCTCTCCTCCACCCATCCTCTCCTCCACCCATCCTCTCCTCTCCTCTGCTCATCCTTTCCTCCACCCATCCTCTCCTTTCCTCCACCCATCCTCTCCTCTCCTCTGCCCATCCTCTCCGCTCCTCTTCCCATCCTCTCCTCTCCTCCACCCATCCTCTCCTCTCCTCCACCCATTCTCTCCTCTTCTCTGCCCATCCTCTCCTCTTCTCTGCCCATCCTCTCCTCTCCTCTGCCCATCCTCTCCTCTCCTCTGCCCATCCTCTCCTCTCCTCAGCCCATCCTCTCCTCTGCCCATCCTCTCCTCTGTTCCACCCGTCATCTCCTCTCCTCTGCTCATCCATCTCCTCTCCTCTGCTCCTCTGACCATCCTCTCCTCTGCTCCACCCGTCATCTCCTCTCCTCTGCTCATCCTCTCCTCTGCCCATCCTCTTCTCTTTTCTACCTGTCCTCTCCTCTGCCCACCCTCTCCTCTCCTCCACCCTGTCCTCTCCTCTTCTCCACCCTGTCCTCTCCTCTTCTCCACCCTGTCCTCTCCTCTCCTCCACCCTTTCTTCTCCTCTCCTCCACCCTGTCCTCTCCTCCGCCCGTCCTCTCCTCCACCCTGTCCTCTCCTCCAGCCTGACCTCTCCTCCAGCCTGTCTTCTCCTCCAGCCTGTCCTCTCCTCCAGCCTGTCCTCTCCTCCAGCCTGTCCTCTCCTCCAGCCTGTCCTCTCCTCCAGCCTGTCTTCTCCTCCAGCCTGTCTTCTCCTCCAGCCTGTCCTCTCCTCCAGCCTGTCCTCTCCTCCAGCCTGTCCTCTCCTCTTCTCACCCCTGTCCTCTCCTCCGTCCGTCCTCTCCTCCACCCTGTCCTCTCCTTTTTTCCGCCCATCCTCTCCTCCGCCAGTCCTCTCCTCTCCTCCACCCTGTCCTCTCCTTTTCTCCGACGGTCCTCTCCTCTCCTCCACCCTGTCCTCTCCTCCACCCGTCCTCTCCTCCACTCTGTCCTCTCCTCTCCTCTGCACATCCTCTCCGCTCCTCTGTCCATCCTCTCCTCTGCCCGTCCTCTCCTCCGCCCTGTCCTCTCCTCCACTCTGTCCTCTCCTCTCCTCTGCACATCCTCTCCGCTCCTCTGCCCGTCCTCTCCTCCGCCCTGTCCTCTCCTCCACTCTGTCCTCTCCTCTGCACATCCTCTCCACTCCTCTGCCCGTCCGCTCCTCTGCCGGTCCTCTCCTCTCCCCGCCCTCTCCTCTGCCCGTCCTCTCCTCTGCCCGTCCTCTCCTCCGCCCTGTCCTCTCCTCCACTCTGTCCTCTCCGCTCCTCTGCCCGTCCTCTCCTCCGCCCTGTCCTCTCCTCCGCCCTGTCCTCTCCTCCGCCCTGTCCTCTCCTCCACCTTGTACTCTCCTCTGCCTGTCCTCCATTCTCCTCCAGCCCGTCCTCTCCTCCACCCTGTCCTCTCCTCTTTTTCACTTGGTCCTCTCCTCTGCTCCACCCGGTCCTCTCCTCTGCCCGTCCTCTCCTCTGCACATCCTCTCCTCTCCTCTGCCCGTCCTCTCCTCTGCACATCCTCTCCTCTCCTCTGCCTGTCCTCTCCTCCACCCTGTCCTCTCCTCCGCCCTGTCCTCTCCTCCACCTTGTACTCTCCTCTGCCTGTCCTCCATTCTCCTCCACCCCGTCCTCTCCTCCACCCTGTCCTCTCCTCTTCTTCACTTGGTCCTCTCCTCTGCTCCACCCGGTCCTCTGCTCTGCTCCACCCAGTCCTCTCCTCTCCTCTGCCCGTCCTCTCCTCTCCTCTGCCCGGCCTCCCATCTCCTCCACCCTGTCCTCTCCTCTCCTCTGCCTGTTCTCTCCTCTCACCATCCTCTCCTCTCCTCAGTCCATCCTCTCCTCTCCTCTCCTCAGTCCATCCTCTCCTCTCCTCTGCCCATCCTCTCATCTCCTCCACCCTGCCCTCTCCTTTGCCCGTCCTCTCCTCTCCTCTGCCTGTCCTCTCGTCACCTCCACCCTGTCCTCTCCTCTGCCCGTCCTCGGATCACCTCTCTCAGCTGACAATAAGCAGACTCCATGTCCCATCCACATTCTGCACTAATGCACCGCTGCAGAGGAAAGGACGTATTCTGGAGAGCGCTTTAAATCCAGAACTTCCCCAGCAGGTTGCCAAGTCATTAACGAGTCCGGCCTGAATTCTGCGAGTAAATAAACAGCCTCCCAAATCATCCTTCCTTTTATAAAAAAAACATTTTCATAGCAGCGACTGAAGGTCAGGCCAGTGGAGGCCGATATCTCAGTGTAGGGTGAAGGCCGATATCTCAGTGTAGGGTGAAGGCCGACATCTCAGTGTAGGGTGGAGGCCGATATGTCAGTGTAGGGTGGAGGCCGATATCTCAGTGTAGGGTGAAGGCCAATATCTCAGTGTAGGGTGGAGGCCGATATCTCAGTGTAGGGTGAAGGTCGATATCTCAGTGTAGGATGGAGGCCGATATCTCAGTGTAGGGTGAAGGCCGACATCTCAGTGTAGGGTGGAGGCCAACATCTCAGTGTAGGGTGGAGGCCGATATCTCAGTGTAGGGTGGAGGCCGATATCTCAGTGTAGGGTGAAGGTCAACATCTCAGTGTAGGGTGAAGGCCGACATCTCAGTGTAGGGTGAAGGTCGACATCTCAGTGTAGGGTGAAGGCCGATATCTCAGTGTAGGGTGAAGGCCGACATCTCAGTGTAGGGTGGAGGCCGACATCTCAGTGTAAGGTGGAGGCCGACATCTCAGTGTAGGGTGGAGGCCGACATCTCAGTGTAGGGTGAAGGCTGACATCTCAGTGTAAGGTGGAGGCCGACATCTCAGTGTAGGGTGAAGGCCGATATCTCAGTGTAGGGTGAAGGCCGACATCTCAGTGTAGGGTGGAGGCCGATATCTCAGTGTAGGGTGGAGGCCGATATCTCAGTGTAGGGTGAAGGTCGATATCTCAGTGTAGGATGGAGGCCGATATCTCAGTGTAGGGTGAAGGCCGATATCTCAGTGTAGGGTGGAGGCCGATATCTCAGTGTAGGGTGAAGGTCAACATCTCAGTGTAGGGTGAAGGTCGACATCTCAGTGTAGGGTGAAGGTCGACATCTCAGTGTAGGGTGAAGGCCGATATCTCAGTGTAGGGTGAAGGCCGACATCTCAGTGTAGGGTGGAGGCCGATATGTCAGTGTAGGGTGAAGGCCGACATCTCAGTGTAGGGTGAAGGTCGACATCTCAGTGTAGGGTGAAGGCCGATATCTCAGTGTAGGGTGAAGGCCGACATCTCAGTGTAGGGTGGAGGCCGATATGTCAGTGTAGGGTGGAGGCCGACATCTCAGTGTAGGGTGGAGGCCGATATGTCAGTGTAGGGTGGAGGCCGATATGTCAGTGTAGGGTGGAGGCCGATATCTCAGTGTAGGGTGAAGGCCGATATCTCAGTGTAGGGTGGAGGCCGATATGTCAGTGTAGGGTGGAGGCCGATATGTCAGTGTAGGGTGGAGGCCGATATGTCAGTGTAGGGTGGAGGCCGATATGTCAGTGTAGGGTGGAGGCCGATATGTCAGTGTAGGGTGGAGGCCGATATGTCAGTGTAGGGTGAAGGCCGATATCTCAGTGTAGGGTGAAGGCCGATATCTCAGTGTAGGGTGGAGGCCGATATGTCAGTGTAGGGTGGAGGCCGATATGTCAGTGTAGGGTGGAGGCCGATATGTCTGTGTAGGGTGGAGGCCGATATGTCAGTGTAGGGTGGAGGCCGATATGTCTGTGTAGGGTGAAGGCCGATATGTCAGTGTAGGGTGAAGGCCGATATGTCAGTGTAGGGTGGAGGCCGATATGTCAGTGTAGGGTGGAGGCCGATATGTCTGTGTAGGGTGAAGGCCGATATGTCAGTGTAGGGTGAAGGCCGATATGTCAGTGTAGGGTGGAGGCCGATATGTCAGTGTAGGGTGGAGGCCGATATGTCAGTGTAGGGTGGAGGCCGATATGTCTGTGTAGGGTGAAGGCCGATATGTCAGTGTAGGGTGGAGGCCGATATGTCAGTGTAGGGTGGAGGCCGATATGTCAGTGTAGGGTGGAGGCCGATATGTCAGTGTAGGGTGGAGGCCGATATGTCAGTGTAGGGTGAAGGCCGATATCTCAGTGTAGGATGAAGGCCGATATCTCAGTGTAGGGTGAAGGCCGATATGTCAGTGTAGGGTGGAGGCCGATATGTCAGTGTAGGGTGGAGGCCGATATGTCTGTGTAGGGTGGAGGCCGATATGTCTGTGTAGGGTGGAGGCCGATATGTCTGTGTAGGGTGGAGGCCGATATGTCAGTGTAGGGTGAAGGCCGATATCTCAGTGTAGGATGAAGGCCGATATCTCAGTGTAGGGTGAAGGCCGATATGTCAGTGTAGGGTGGAGGCCGATATGTCAGTGTAGGGTGGAGGCCGATATGTCAGTGTAGGGTGGAGGCCGATATGTCAGTGTAGGGTGAAGGCCGATATCTCAGTGTAGGATGAAGGCCGATATCTCAGTGTAGGGTGAAGGCCGATATGTCAGTGTAGGGTGGAGGCCGATATGTCAGTGTAGGGTGGAGGCCGATATGTCTGTGTAGGGTGGAGGCCGATATGTCTGTGTAGGGTGGAGGCCGATATGTCTGTGTAGGGTGGAGGCCGATATGTCTGTGTAGGGTGGAGGCCGATATGTCTGTGTAGGGTGGAGGCCGATATGTCAGTGTAGGGTGGAGGCCGATATGTCAGTGTAGGGTGGAAGCCGATATGTTAGTGTAGGGTGGAGGCCGATATGTCTGTGTAGGGTGGAGGCCGATATGTCAGTGTAGGGTGGAAGCCGATATGTTAGTGTAGGGTGGAGGCCGATATGTCTGTGTAGGGTGGAGGCCGATATGTCTGTGTAGGGTGGAGGCCGGTGTCCTAGTCTATGGTCTCTGTCACTCTACCTTTTTGGATTTTTATTCTAATGTGTGAGATGAGCAGTGCAGCAAGAGAACTGAGACAACAAGCCCAAGAATCTGGAAACTTTTGTAAAATTGGCCTTAAACATATATCCCCTACTCCCCATGGGTGCTGCCCCCCCCCCCCCCCATCCTATATAGGTAACACTGACAAGGTCCTGGCTTGGCTCCTCTTCATACTGTACATGTGCTCTGAGGCCCCCCATTCATTCCAGCTGGTAAGTCATACTATAAGAGACCCCTGGAGGCCAGCGTGGGTACAGCTACCTATAGGAACAAATGGAGCCGCAGCACTGATATACAGCATTAGGAGGAGTATGCGGGGTGGGGGGTGGGGGAGGAATCACTGGATCTGGGTGGAAGGTATGAATTTTGCACTTATGGAATAGAAAGATTTTTTTTTTTTAAAAGGTCAACTTAAGCACAGAGTAAAAATGTCCGTTATGTACTTTGAATATATTAAGTATTTAAAAATGTAAACAGTTGTGGACCTTTGGGAGTGCTACATGTGGCCAAAAAAACATTGCTGAAGCACACGGGGCCTGAGTAGTACATCCTGTCCTTCTACCCCACTGCTGCTCCCCCCCCCCTCCCCCCCTCACACTGGCTGCAAATCCCCAACAGATGGGATCTACTGTGTAAAAATAGCCAAAAAATGGACAGTCGATACATTGTTTATAAACATTGTTCAGGTGGAGTTAGAGAAATACAAAGTAACATTGTTAATAAACATTGATCAGATGGGAGATAGAGAGATACAAAGTAACTGGAGATAGATACAAAGTAACATTGTTAATAAACATTTCTCAGACAGGAGATAGAGAGATACAAAGTAACATTGTTTATAAACATCATTCAGAGTGGAGATATAAAGTAACACTGTTTATAAACATTGTTCAGACCGGAGATATAGAGATACAAAGTAATATTCTTTATAAACATTGTTGAGATCGGAGATAGAGAGATACAAAGTAGCATTGTTTATCAACATTGCTCAGACAGGAGATAGAGAGATACAAAGTAACTGGAGATAGAGAGATACAAAGTAACTTTGTTTATAAACATTGATCGGAATGGAGAGCTCGGACGAGGGGGATGCCGCAGCTGCAGGAGGGGAGGGGGGGGACACGAGGGGGATGCCGCAGCTGCAGGAGGGGAGGGGGGGGGACACGAGGGGGATGCCGCAGCTGCAGGAGGGGAGGGGTGGGGACACGAGGGGGATGCCGCAGCTGCAGGAGGGGAGGGGGGGGACACGAGGGGGATGCCGCAGCTGCAGGAGGGGAGGGGTGGGGACACGAGGGGGATGCCGCAGCTGCAGGAGGGGAGGGGTGGGGACATGAGGGGGATGCCGCAGCTGCAGAAGGGGAGGGGGGGGGACACAGGGAATGGTCTGGGGGGCTGGATTTGGCCCTCCGGCTTTGCGTCTGACATAAGTGGTCTAGGAAGTCACAAGTTGCCCATAATAAGCAGATTAAATTGGATATTTTAAAAGTTATTTGACAATTTGTATTTAGTAAAAATCTTTGATATAAAATCACCAATAACCCGATTATTGCAGATCACCGATGTGATACTTTCCTGTTTTTCAATACAATGTAATGCGCTCGTCCTTCATCTCATCACACAGAGAAGGCGGGGGAGGGGAGGGGGGGGGGTCACACCGATATTATTATTATTATATACACAAGTAGGTGAAACAATGGGAATGACATCCCTGGCTAAAGAGCTTACGCTCTATTTGGTGGAAGGGGCGGTCACACGAGGTCAGGGAGAATTGGCAGAGATACAACACAAACAGTTTTAATTCACTTTTCTCTGAGCGCTTTCCATATGTATTGACAGTTAACAGTTGACAGTTGGCAGCGGTGTTTGTGTTGTATATGGAACACGGGGAGAGCGGGGGAGGGGAGGCTGCCGGTCACGTTTTTTTTTTTTTTTTTTAGATGAATTTCCTAAACGATTAGAAAACCTGCTAAACACCAGATGGAGCGTCCGATTCACTGCGAGTGACGAATGACGACTGTTGTGTATAAATACACAGGCCGCAGTCACACCTCGCAAAACGCCGGAGGAAGGGAAAAAAAATCTGCGATTTTCTGTGGAGGCGATTCGCATCTCCACTGCGATTCACCCGAACCCAAAACGCCTGGAGCTCAGATATGTTCTGGAGCTCGAATCCAGCCGGTCGGTGCGTTTCGTAAGCGTTTTTTTTTTCCTTCCATAGAAATGCATGGAAACGAGCTGCGGGCGTTTTTGAGTGTTTTTCTGCTCCAAAAAGCAATAACTACATTTAAAAAAATAATAATTTAAAAATAAATATACACAAATAATACATTAAATAAAATAATAAATAATAAACAAAAAAATAATAATAAATACATTCAAAGACTCAAACTAAAGACCCTAATATTAACCCCACACCCCAATATTGGCCCCCAATCATAATAATAACCCCAAACCCAAATATTGACCCCCTAACCCTAATATTAACCCCAAACCCTAATATTGACCCCTAACCCTAAATTAACCCAAATGCTAATCCCCTAACCCTAATATTGACCCCTAACCCTAATATTAACCCCAAATCCTAATCCCCTAACCCTAATATTGACCCCTAACAATACTATTAACCCCAAATCCTAATATTGACCCCTAACACTAATATTAACCCCAAATCCTAATCCCCTAACCCTAATATTAACCCCAAACCCTAATATTGACCCCTAACCCTAAATTAACCCAAATGCTAATCCCCTAACCCTAATATTGACCCCTAACCCTAATATTAACCCCAAATCCTAATCCCCTAACCCTAATATTGACCCCTAACAATACTATTAACCCCAAATCCTAATATTGACCCCTAACACTAATATTAACCCCAAATCCTAATCCCCTAACCCTAATATTTACCACTAACCCTAATATTGATCCCTAACCCTAATATGAACCCCAAATCCTAATATTGAACCCTAATATTAACCCCACACCCTAATATTAACCCCAAATCCTAATCCACTAACCCTAATATTGACCACTAACCCTAATATTGACCCCACACCCTAATATTAACCCCAAATCCTAATATTAACCCCACATCTCAATATTGACCCCTAATCCTAATAATAACCCCCTAACCCATATATTGACCCCTAACCCTAATATTAACCTCATACCCCAATATTGACCCCTAATCATATTACCCCAAACCCTAAAATTAACCCCTAACCCTAATATTAAACCTAAACCTTGATATTAACCTCTAATCCTAATATTAACCCCACACCCCAATATTGACCCCTAATCCTAAAAATAACCCCCTAACCCTAAAATTAACCCCTAACCTGAATATTAACCCCAGAACCCTAATATCAACCTCTAATCCTAACCTTAATAATATTGACCCCTAACATTAACCCCTATCCCTTATCTTAATGTTTACCCCTAACCCTAAAATTGACCCCTAATCCAAATATTAACCCCTGATCCCTAACCCTAATATTAACCCAAATGCTAATCCCCTAACCCTAATATTGACCCCTAACCCTAATATTAACCCCAAATCCCGATATTTACCCCTAATCCTAATATTAACCCCAAGTCCCAATATTGACCCCTAATATTAACCCCAAATCCTAATCCCCTAACCCTAATATTGACCCCTAACAATAATATTAACCCCAAATCCTAATATTGACCCCTAACCCTAATATTAACCCCAAATCCTAATCCCCTAACCCTAATATTGACCACTAACCCTAATATTGTTCCCTAACCCTAATATGAACCCCAAATCCTAATATTGAACCCTAATATTAACCCCACACCCTAATATTAACCCAAAATCCTAATCCCTAACCCTAATATTGACCCCTAACCCTAATATTGACCCCACACCCTAATATTAACCCCAAATCCTAATATTAACCCCGCATCTCAATATTGACCCCTAATCCTAATAATAACCCCCTAACCCATATATTGACCCCTAACCCTAATATTAACCTCATACCTCAATATTGACCCCTAATCCTATTACCCCAAACCCTAAAATTAACCCCTAACCCTAATATTAAACCTAAACCTTGATATTAACCTCTAATCCTAATATTAACCCCACACCCCAAAATTGACCCCTAATCCTAATAATAACCCCCTAACCCTAAAATTAACCCCTAACCCGAATATTAACCCCAGAACCCTAATATCAACCTCTAATCCTAACCTTAATAATATTGACCCCTAACATTAACCCCTATCCCTTATCTTAATGTTGACCCCTAACCCTAAAATTGACCCCTAATCCAAATATTAACCCCTAACCCTAATCCTAACCCCAAACGCTAATATTTTCCCCTAATCTTAATATTAACCCTTAACCCTAATCTTGAACCCTAACCCCTAATCCTCATATTAACTCCAAACCCTAAATTTAACCCCTAATCCTAACCTTAATAATATTGACCCCTAATATTAACCCCTATCCCTAATCCTAATGTTGACCCCTAACCCTAATATTGACCCCTAGCCCTAATTATAACCCTAATATTAACCCCAAATTCTAATATTAACCCTAACACTGACCCCCTATTCCTAACCCCTAATCCTAATATTAACCCTTAATCCTAACCCCAAACCCTAATATTTTCCCCTGATCCTAATATTAACCCTTAACCCTAACCACTATTCCTAATATTTACCCCCTAACCCTAATATTGGCCCATAACCTAACAAAATAAATACATAAAATTAAGTAAATAAAGAATAAACAAAATAAATAAATTATCCCCCTAACCATAACCTTTAACCCCTAATCTTTCGCCATTAAAAAATAAATAAATGAAATAAATAATAATAAATAAACTATTTTAAAAAAGCAGATAAAAATGCTGAAAAATAAAGCAATAAATGGTGAAACAGATTATATTTTTCCTCTATTTGTGTTCAGCATTTTAAAAATGTTTTTGAACTTTGGCAGTTTTTTCTTTTTTATTAGCTCAATAATGCACGTGCCAACGCCCGCAAAAACGCTCAAACACGCGAAACTCAGGTGGGAATGCAGCCTAAGGGATTGCGTTGGTTGGGTGCGCCATACATGCATATGATGATCGTCATAGCGATCCCCTCCCCCGCTTGTGCTTCTCCTTTTAGTAAATCAGGCCTATTACTGCACCGCTCTGTCCTTATATAAACCGGCGGCGGCGGTGGGGGGAAGAGGGGGGGTTTATTTTCTCCCTTTGGATTGGTTTCCTTATTGGATAAAACAGTTGTGGTGCCTCTGTTATGGAATATAGGATGGGAGCCCCCCCCCCCCCCACTAATCCCTACATTGGGAAGAGGCTGACCTGTGTATGACACGTGTTTATCCAAACCCTCCACCTGGGGCCCCCCTCTCTGGGATACAAAACATTCCCAGTCGGGGGGCCCCCCCGTGTCCTGTGGATAATCCGCCCCTCTCCTCTCCTATCCAAACACGGCCCCAAATCCCCGGATTATGGAGATTCCTCCAATGATTGTAATGAAGAACAAATATACAATGTAACGTAATAAGTGGAATCCGCGTCTTCCAAAAAACGTTTGTTTTCCAAACAAGCGGCCGAGCCATCCAAAACAATCGACTTCCCGGAGGAGAGCCGTGATATGCTCATCAGACTGGCCAGCAGACTCAGAGACTGGCAGTACGGGGCCCCCGGGGCCCTATAGAATGACAAATTCCGGGAACCGTTTATTTCCTGAGATGGGTGAAAATATCTCTCAATTCACTAATATCGCCAAATATTCATATCTCCACGTCTAAAAGGTATTATTATTCCGTTCACAAAACATTCTCACTGAGAAAAAATAAATAAAATTGTAGATGATAATAGAAATTTTCTTTGGTAGGGGCGGAGTAAACTGCATTATTATCACAGGAACACACAGGTCTTGCAATACAATTAAAAAAAAAAAAAAATCACAATATATGTTGAAAACAATAATAATAATCATCATTTTTATAATAATATTTTTATAAAATAATAATATTTTTTTTATTAAAATAATCATTTTTATAAAAATAATATTTGATATATTTTTTTATTAGTATTATTAGTTATAATAATAATAATAATAATAATAATAATAATAACAAATATTTTATTAAAATATTTTTTTATACAAATAGTAAGTTTAATACTAAGCATAATAACAATATTAATAGTTTTTTTTTATAATAATATTAATAATTATAGTTTTTATACTTTATTCTATAATAATAATAACGACTTTTATAATAATAACTTTATAATAATAACTGAACTTCTGCTATGATCACTAACATCCAGTCAAAACCCAGAAAAGTCCCCACATGACTTCAGCATACCAAATCATGCTGAGGTGTGGAACAGCCAATCCTGGGAGAGCTGCAGAAGGACGGAGTGGGGGAGGGAATTAAAAAATAATGCATGTCTCTTAGGCTAGTGCATGAGATATGTACATCACCTGTCACTCACAGCAAGGGGGAGGAGTTACATCGTTACGTAATTACATGGTTACATAGTTAGTCAAGTTGAAAAAAGACACAAGTCCATCCAGTTCAACCACAAAAAAAATAAAAATAATAATAATATCATACAATCCCATATACCCAATTCTATACCCACAGTTGATCCAGAGGAAGGCAAAAAACCCCAGCAGAGCATGATCCAATTTGCTAAAGCAGGGGAAAAAAATTCCTTCCTGATCCCCCCAGAGAGGCAATCGGATTTTCCCCGGATCAACTTTACCTATAAATGTCAGGACCCCGTTATATTCTGTACATTCAGGAAATAATCCAGGTCTTTCTTAAAGCAATCTACTGAGTTGGCCAGATCCACCTCTGCAGGGAGTCTATTCCACATTTTCACAGCTCTTACTGTGAAGAAACCTTTCCGTATTTGGAGATGAAATCTTTGTTCCTCTAGACGAAAGAGTGCCCCCTTGTCCTCAGTGTTGACTGTAAAGTGAATAACTCAACACCAAGTTCACTATATGGACCCCTTATATATTTTTACATGGAGATCATATCCCCCCTTAATCTCCTCTTCTCAAGAGAAAATAAATTCAGTTCCTCTAATCTCTCCTCATAGCTGAGCTCCTCCATGCCTCTTATCAGTTTGGTTGCTCTTCTCTGCACTTTCTCCAGTTCCCCGATATCCTTTTTGAGAACTGGAGCCCAAAACTGAACTGCATATTCCAGATGAGGTCTTACTAATGATTTGTACAAATGATATCTCTCTCTCTGGAGTCCATACCCCTCCTAATACAAGAAAGGACTTTGGAAACCACAGCTTGGCATTGCTTATGATCTACCAAAATCCCCAGATCCTTCTCCACCATGGATCCCCCCAGATCCTTCTCCACCATGGATCCCCCCAGATCCTTCTCCACCATGGATCCCCCCAGATCCTTCTCCACCATGGACCCCCCCAGATCCTTCTCCACTATGGATTCCCCCAGATCCTTCTCCACCATGGATCCCCCCCAGATCCTTCTCCACTATGTATTCCCCCAGATCCTTCGCCACCATGGATTCCCCCAGATCCTTCTCCACCATGGATCCCCCCCCAGATCCTTCTCCACCATGGATCCCCCCCAGATCCTTCTCCACCATGGATCTCCCCCAGATCCTTCTCCACCATGGATTCCCCCAGATCCTTCTCCACCATGGATCTCCCCCAGATCCTTCTCCACCATGCATCTCCCCCAGATCCTTCTCCACCATGGATCTCCCCCAGATCCTTCTCCACCATGGATCCCCCCCAGATCCTTCTCCACTATGGATCCCCCCAGATCCTTCTCCACCATGGATCCCCCAGATCCTTCTCCACCATGGATTCCCCCCCCAGATCCTTCTCCACCATGGATCTCCCCCAGATCCTTCTCCACCATGGATCCCCCCCAGATCCTTCTCCACTACGGATCCCCCAGATCCTTCTCCACCATGGATCTCCCCCAGATCCTTCTCCACCATGCATCTCCCCCAGATCCTTCTCCACCATGGATCCCCCCAGATCCTTCTCCACCATGGATCCCCCCAGATCCTTCTCCACCATGGATCCCCCCAGATCCTTCTCCACCATGGACCCCCCCAGATCCTTCTCCACCATGGATCCCCCCCAGATCCTTCTCCACCATGGATCTCCCCCAGATCCTTCTCCACCATGGATCCCCCCAGATCCTTCTCCACCATGGATCCCCCCAGATCCTTCTCCACTACGGATCCCCCCAGATCCTTCTCCACCATGGATCTCCCCCAGATCCTTCTCCACTATGGATCCCCCCAGATCCTTCTCCACTATGGATCCCCCCAGATCCTTCTCCACCATGGATCCCCCAGATCCTTCTCCACCATGGATTCCCCCCAGATCCTTCTCCACTACGGATCCCCCCAGATCCTTCTCCACCATGCATCTCCCCCAGATCCTTCTCCACCATGGATCTCCCCCAGATCCCTCTCCATCATGGATCCCCCCAGATCCTTCTCCACCATGGATCTCCCCCAGATCCTTCTCCACCATGGATCTCCCCTAGATCCTTCTCCACCATGGATCCCCCCAGATCCTTCTCCACTACGGATCCCCCAGATCCTTCTCCACCATGGATCCCCCCAGATCCTTCTCCACCATGGATCTCCCCCAGATCCTTTTCCACCATGGATCCCCCCAGATCCTTCTCCACCATGGATCCCCCCAGATCCTTATCCACCATGGATCCCCCAGATCCTTATCCACCATGGAACCCCCCAGATCCTTATCCACCATGGATCCCCCCAGATCCTTCTCCACTATGACTCCCCCTAGCATGTATGATGTATATTCTTAGCCCCCAAGTGCAGAACTTTACATTTCTCAACATTAAACCTCATCTGTAAATTGGAGACATCCTGTAAGGATGTTATTCCACTGCATAGCTTGGTGTCATCTGCAAAGACTGAAATGTTACTTTTGATCCCAGACCCAATATCATTTATAAAGATATTAAAAAGTAAGGGTCCCAGCACTGAACCTTGGGGTACACCACTGATAACCTTAGACCATTCAGAATAAGAATCATTAATCATGACTCTCTGAATTCTGTCTTTTAGTAAGTTTTCTATCCATTTACAATTTGATCTTTCCAAGCCTGTAGACTTTACCTTACACATGAGCCGTGTGGGGAAATGTGTCAAACGCTTTTGCAAAATCCAAGGATACCACGTCCACAGCCACCCCTCTGTCCAAGTATACCACGTCCACAGCCACCCCTCTGTCCAAGTATACCACGTCCACCCCTCTGTCCAAGTATACCACGTCCACAGCCACCCCTCTGCCCAATTATACCAAGTCCACCTCTCTGTCCAAGTATACCACGTCCACAGCCACTCTTCTGTCCAAGTATACCACGTCCACAGCCACCCCTCTGCCCAATTATACCACGTCCACCCCTCTGTCCAAGTATACCACGTCCACAGCCACCCCTCTGCCCAATTATACCACGTCCACCCCTCTGTCCAAGTATACCACGTCCACAGCCACCCCTCTGCCCAATTATACCACGTCCACCCCTCTGTCCAAGTATACCACGTCCACAGCCACCCCTCTGCCCAATTATACCACGTCCACCTCTCTGTCCAAGTATACCACATCCACAGCCACTCCTCTGTCCAAGTATACCACGTCCACAGCCACTCCTCTTTCCAAGTATACCACGTCCACCGCCACCCCTCTGTCCAAGTATATCACATCCACAGCCACTCCTCTGTCCAAGTATATCACATCCACACCCACCCCTCTGTCCAAGTATACCACGTCCACAGCCACCCCTCTGTCCAAGTATATCACATCCACAGCCACTCCTCTGTCCAAGTATACCACGTTCACAGCCACCCCTCTGTCCCAAGTATACCACGTCCACAGCCACCCCTCTGTCCCAAGTATACCACGTCCACAGCCACCCCTCTGTCCCAAGTATACCACGTCCACAGCCACCCCTCTGTCCAAGTATATCACATCCACACCCACTCCTCTGTCCCAAGTATACCACATCCATAGCCACCCCTCTGTCCAAGTATATCACATCCACACCCACCCCTCTGTCCAAGTATACCACAGCCACCCCTCTGTCCCAAGTATACCACGTCCACAGCCACTTCTCTGTCCCAAGTATACCACGTCCACCGCCACCCCTCTGTCCAAGGTTTTACTTATCTCCTCATAAAAAGAAATCAAGTTTGTCTGACAACTTCTGTCTTTCATGAATCCATGCTGTCTGTTGCTTAAAATAATATAAAATATTTGACAAAGTTTTTCTCTGTTTGTCAAGATTTATCTCACCGAACAATAAAAGAGGATTGCTCAGAGCTGGATTAACTCTTTGTGGCAAGACTGAGCTCAAATGATAGGAAATCGTATACTCTACATTATGACATAAAAAAAAAAATTCGGGTTTATATCCACTTTAAATTCAAGTTCTTTCAATCATGGAGGCTCAGCACCATATATGGGCGTTACCTATGCAAATACAGCCTGTCTAGGAACGCCCCTTCCTCCAGACTGAAACCCAAACAATCAAGGCGTTTTCATATTTACATAACTCCTCCCACTGCTTGCATCAGGACCGGGGACCCCTGAGAGGAGTACTGAGGAAGGGAGGGGCTGTGATGGTTTCAGGAAGCCCCCTGCCAGCCCCTCCCACCAGACAAGCACAGAGACACACATTGACCCAGTGATGACATCATTGGGCATAAAATAAAGTATGTAAAAAAAAAATGGAAACAATTTATTTTAAAATGTAATTAGAATATTGATGGGGGGCGGGGGGGGGAACCAGGGAAGGAAAAATATAAGTAGATTAAAAGTCATCTTTAATTTTATTTTTTATTTTTACTTTTTTTTTTTTTTTTTACAATAATTTTTCACACCGTCTGTTCATTTATATTTTTATTCCTGTATTTATTATTAGATTTAAAAATGACAACATTGCCTAAATTGACAGAAAAACATTTGTGAAATTTTTTTTCTTTTGGGAACACTGCAGCCTACCTGGCGTGCCTTCAGACAGACGGGTCATGCTGAGATCTGTAGTTCCTCAGCAGCTGTAGAGACACTTTAAGGGCTTTTTTTTTATTGTGTAAAATCTTCATAACATTTTAATATAATATCTCTTTTGCAATCATTTTCATTATTTTCCAATAAAAAAGGGGGGTATAACAGTCTGATTGGTGGAAGGAGGAGGAGGGGGATGGGTGATATTGCTGCTCCTTGTCCTGTTTAAGGCCGAGTATCAGTAAATCAATGCTGCGAGGGGCTGGCAGTGATTCTCCCGCGGGCTCTATTCACAGTCTCTTTCCGTTCTCATTGTGTAGAAAGATGAGAAGGCCATGATCGCCAAGATGAACCGGCAGCGGGCCAACTCCATCGGGCACAACACGGGACATTGGGGGATGGAGAGGAATTTCTACAACAACCTGAGCGTCTCCAAGGAAATGAAGAGGATGGTAGGTGGATGGAACGTCCATTGCTCATTGGGTAGTCTGTGTCATGGGGTATGACCTACCAGGTGAAGGCAATCACAGCAAAAAGGAGAAAAAACAATCAGCTTAGGATTAGCCAGGGAGGTGTATGTGGGAGGGGCCACTTATTACAGGTGCACAAGGGAGGGGCTAGTCCTCTCAGGTGTGATTGGAAGGAATGATTAAATACAGGCTTATTTGGAAGGGGTCATCCATTGCAGGTAAACATGGGAGGAGCCATTATTACAGGTGTATGTGGGAGGGGCCATCCATTACAGGTGTGTGTGTGGGAGGGACCATCAATTGCAGGTACATGTGGAAGAGGCTACCAATTACAGGTGTGTGGGGAGGACCATTCATTAGTTACAGGTGTATGCGAGAGGGACAATCAATTACCGCTGCACTTATTACAGGTACATGTGGGAGGGGCCATCCATAACTGGTACTTTTATTACAGGTACATGTGGGAGGGGCCATCCATAACTGGTACTTTTATTACAGGTACATGTGGGAGGGGCCATCCATAACTGGTATATGTAACAGGGGCCATTCATTACAGGTAGTATTATAGGTGCATATATGTGGGACCATATATTACAGATATGTGGAGAGGTGCCTGAAGGGAGACATTTATTACAGGTGCATATGGGAGGAGCCATTCATTACTGATGTTTGAAGGAGGGGGATGTATATTTGAGGTGGATTTGGGGGGGGGAGTCATTCATCACAGGTGTGTGATGGAGAGGCCCTCTATTACAGGAACATGTGGGAGGCAGGAGATATCTATTACAGGTTCATGTGGGAGGCACTATTTATTACAGAGGTGTGCAGGAGGGGTCATCTATCACAGGTGCATGTGGGAAGCATCATTTATTACAGGTGCATATGGGAGGGGTAATTCATTACAGGTGGGTGATGGAGGAGTCATCTATTACAGGTTCATGTGGGAGGCACCATTTATTACAGGTGTGTGAGGGAGGGGTCATCTATTACAGGTTCACGTGGGAGGCATAATTTATTAGAGTTGCATATGGGAGGGTTCATTCATTACAGGTGTGTGTGAGGGAGGGGTCATTCATTACAGGTGTGTGTGTGAGGGAGGGGTCATTCATTACAGGTGTGTGTGAGGGAGGGGTCATTCATTACAGGTGTGTGTGAGGGAGGGGTCATTCATTACAGGTGCGTGTGTGAGGGAGGGGTCATTCATTACAGGTGCGTGTGGGAGGGAGGGGTCATTCATTACAGGTGCGTGTGGGAGGGAGGGGTCATTCATTACAGGTGTGTGTGTGTGTGGGAGGGAGGGGTCATTCATTACAGGTGTGTGTGTGAGGGAGGGGGTCATTCATTACAGGTGTGTGTGTGAGGGAGGGGTCATTCATTACAGGTGTGTGTGTGTGAGGGAGGGGTCATTCATATCAGGTGTGTTTGTGAGGGATGGGTCATTCATTACAGGTGTGTGTGTGAGGGAGGGGGTCATTCATTACAGGTGTGTTTGTGAGGGAGGGGTCATTCATTACAGGTGTGTGTGTGTGAGGGAGGGGTCATTCATTACAGGTGTGTTTGTGAGGGAGGGGTCATTCATTACAGGTGTGTGTGTGAGGGAGGGGTCATTCATTACAGGTGTGTTTGTGAGGGAGGGGTCATTCATTACAGGTGTGTGTGTGAGGGAGGGGTCATTCATTACAGGTGTGTGTGTGAGGGAGGGGTCATTCATTACAGGTGTGTGTGTGAGGGAGGGGTCATTCATTACAGGTGTGTGTGTGTGTGTGAGGGAGGGGTCAATCATTACAGGTGTGTTTGTGAGGGAGGGGTCATTCATTACAGGTGTGTGTGTGTGAGGGAGGGGTCATTCATTACAGGTGTGTTTGTGAGGGAGGGGTCATTCATTACAGGTGTGTGTGTGAGGGAGGGGTCATTCATTACAGGTGAATGTGGGAGGGAGGGGTCATTCATTAGGTGGGAGGACATCCATTACTTACAGGTGCATGTGAGAGGGGCCATCAATTACTGCTGCACTAATCATAGGTGCATGTATCAGGACCTGTTTGTTACAGGTAACTGTGGGAGGGGCATTTGTTACAGATGAGTGTGGGGGGGACCATCCAAAACTGGTGCTTTATTACAGGAACATGTAACAGGTCATTTATTACAGGTGATTATAGGGAGGAGCCATTCATTAATTATGTGTGAGGGAAGGGACGCCTATTACAGGTGCATGTGAAAGGCTCCATTACAGGCGCATATGGGAGGGGCTATCTATTACAGGTGTATGAGCAAGGGGCCATCTATTAGAGGTGAGGTGAGTAAGGGAGGGGCCATTGATTACAAGTGCATGAGGGAGGGGTCATCTGTTACAGGAGTGGAAAGGGAGGGGCCATCTATTACAGGTGGGTGAGCGAGAAGTCATCTATTATACAGGTGTGTAATGGAGGGACCATCTATTACAAGTGTGTAAGGGAGGGGCCAGCATCTATTACAGGTGCGTGAGGGAGGAGCCATCTATTACAGGTGTGTGAGGGAGGGGCCATCTATTACAGGAGTGTAAGGGAGCGGTCATCTATTACAGGTGTGTAAGGGAGGAACCATCTATTTCAGGTGTGTAAGGGAGGGACCATCTATTACAGGCGTGTAAGGGAGGGACCATCTATTACAGGTGGGTGAGGGAGGGGCCATCTATTACAGGTGTGTAAGGGAGGGGCCATCTATTACAGGTGTGTAAGGGAGGGGCCATCTATTACAGGTGCGTAAGGGAGGGGCCATCTATTACGGGTGTGTGAGGGAGGAGCCATCTATTACAGGTGCGTGAGGGAGGGGCCATCTATTACAGGTGCGTAAGGGAGGGGCCATCTATTACGGGTGTGTGAGGTAGGAGCCATCTATTACAGGTGCATGAGGGAGGGGCCATCTATTACAGGTGCGTAAGGGAGGGGCCATCTATTACAGGTGCGTAAGGGAGGGGCCATCTATTACAGGTGTGTAAGGGAGGGGCCATCTATTACAGGTGTGTAAGGGAGCAACCATCTATTACAGGTGCGTGAGGGAGGGGCCATCTATTACAGGTGTGTAAGGGAGGGGCCATATATTACAGGTGCGTAAGGGAGGGACCATCTATTACAGGTGCGTGAGGGAGGGGCCATCTATTACAGGTGTGTAAGGGAGGGACCATCTATTACAGGTGCGTAAGGGAGGGGCCATCTATTACAGGTGTGTAAGGAGGGACCATCTATTACAGGTGTGTAAGGGAGGGACCATCTATTACAGGTGTGTAAGGGAGGGACCATCTATTACAGGTGTGTAAGGGAGGGGCCATCTATTACGGGTGCGTGAGGGAGGGGCCATCTATTACAGGTGCGTGAGGGAGGGGCCATCTATTACAGGTGTGTAAGGGAGGGACCATCTATTACAGGTGTGTGAGGGAGGAGCCATCTATTACAGGTGTGTAAGGGAGGGGCCATCTGTTACGGGTGTGTGAGGGAGGAGCCATCTATTACAGGTGCGTGAGGGAGGGGCCATCTATTACAGGTGTGTAAGGGAGGGGCCATCTATTACAGATACATGTGGGCAACAGTCCCTTTTCTAATAACATTTTAAATAAACATAATTTTGGAAAATTAGAATAGAAAATCATTTTCGATTTTGAGGATGACCCCCGACGCCAATCGATGTGTCATTAATGACGTACTTCCTCCAAGTTTCCCCCAGTGTCCGGATCTGAGTTACTTTGTACTACTAAAGTCACTCTGGGTGTCATCGTATTTAACATTGATCTGCAGCATCCAATCACAGAGCTGCGACCCCCCCCCCCCCCCCCCTGTGCAGCTTACCAATATAGAACCCAAGATTTCACGTGAAATCGATTGATTATCGACTGATTATTACTGACGCACTTCTTTTCTCCTTACAGGGTTTTGAAGACCCAAAGGACAAGTAAGTACCCAGATCTGGCAATGCCCCAGGTGAACAATCGTCCTGAGCTGTGACACCCCCCACCCCCCCCCCCCTGCCCTTCACAGCTGGTTATTGTCTCAGCGGTATCGGGAGGGCAGCCAGGTCGATCGGTGCCAGCTGCTGGCGTATCAACAGCTCTGCTGCCCTTTTTCGGGGGTGATCTGAAAATCTGACAAAGTTGGCAGCCGCCGCTTTCCGAACCCCTCCTGTCCTATTATGGGGATTTCTGCTGAATTAACGAGCGATTTAAACCGCTTTCCACACACACACGATCTGCCTCGTTGTCACAGATTTTTATGTTTATTTTTAGGATTGGAGGAAGGGAGCGGCGATTAAAACGTGAGATAAGAGGGCTGTATAACCACGATGACATAAAAAAAAAAAAACAAGAACATAATAATAATATCTGGTTAAAATAAATAAATAAATTCAGATCCATCCATCAGATTAGCCCCGTTCTCTGTTATATATTTATAAATTTGTGAATCATAAAACACAAAATAAATGAAAAAAAAATTGAAATAAACATAAGATAAAACAAAAAGTAAACATAAATGAACATGAATAAATAAAGCAAAATAAACATTCGGTAGGATAAAACAGAACATATTAATATTTATAAAAAAAAAAAAAAAAAAATGACACATCATTCAGATTAGTCCTGTTTTTCGACACATATTAATAAAAAACAAAAAAAACAAACAAAAAAAAACAATAAAAAAATAATAAAATGTATTGGATGTAAATATATACTGTATATATCATAGCAATATACTGTAGCACACATTTACTGGTCGAGTAGTTTGAAAAACCTGATATTTAAGGCGAAGTGCTGCAATGTATAGCAGTGCCCGTGCTTGATGTTAGACCCGTGCGTTTCGTTTCGAATTGAAACCCGGACGAATAGTATTGAATAGTATCGAATAGTATCGGATTTAAACAAATCGAAATAACGGGGGGGGGGGGGGGGGGAAATTCAGACAAAATTTTCGAATTCAAATCGTTTTCGAATACTTTTCGAATTCGAGCGGTTTTCCAATTTCCAAACAGAATAAAATAGAATAGAAAATAAAGGAATAGAATAGGAAAAAAAAATAGACGACTAGAAAAGAATATAACGGAAAATAAAAGAATAAAATTGAATAAAACAGAACGAAATAAATTGGAAAATAAAAGGGCAGAATAGACTAGAATATAAAAGCAACAAATAGAATAGAATAACATAGAATATAACGGGGGGGGGAAATTCAGATGAAATTTTCTAATTTAAATAGTTTTCGAATACTTTTCGAATTCGAGTGGTTTTCCAATTTCCAAAGAGAATAAAATAGAATAGAAAATAAAGGAATAGAATAGGAAAAAAAAATAGACGACTAGAAAAAAATATAACGGAAAATAAAAGAATAGAATAGAATAAAACAGAACAAAATAAATTGGAAAATAAAAGGGCAGAATAGACTAGAATATAATAGCAACAAATAGAATAGAATAACATAGAATATAACGGGGGGGAGGAAATTCAGATGAAATTTTCAAATTCAAATCGTTTTCGAACACTTTTCGAATTCGAGCGGTTTTCCAATTTCCAAAGAGAATAAAATAGAATAGAAAATAAAGGAATAGAATAGGAAAAAAATAGACTAGAAAAGTATATAACGGAAAATAAAAGAATAGAATAAAACAGAACTAAATAAATTGGAAAATAAAAGAGCAGAATAGACTAGAATATAATAGCAACAAATAGAATAGAATAACATAGAATATAACGGGGGGGGGGGAAATTCAGATGAAATTTTCGAATTCAAATAGTTTTCGAATACTTTTCGAATTCAAGCGGTTTTCCAATTTCCAAAGAGAATAAAATAGAATAGAAAATAAAGGAATAGAATAGGAAAAAAAAATAGACGACTAGAAAAAAATATAACGGAAAATAAAAGAATAGAATAGAATAAAACAGAATGAAATAAATTGGAAAATAAAAGAGCAGAATAGACTAGAATATAATAGCAACAAATGGAATAGAATAACATAGAATATAACGGGGGGGAAAAAATTCAAATGAAATTTTCGAATTCAAATAGTTTTCGAACACTTTTCGAATTCGAGCGGTTTTCCAATTTCCAAAGAGAATAAAATAGAATAGAAAATAAAGGAATAGAATAGGAAAAAAAATAGACTAGAAAAGTATATAACGGAAAATAAAAGAATAGAATAGAATTAAACAGAACGAAATAAATTATAAAATAAAAGAGCAGAATAGACTAGAATATAATAGCAACAAATAGAATAGAATAACATAGAATATAACCATCTTCTGAAATTTAAATTGCCAATGAAATAAATTTGAACTTGCATAGAAAAGAATAGAATAGAAGATAAAAGAATATAATAGAAGTTAAAAGAATAGAATAGAATAAACAAATACAAAAATATAATATATTTAAAAAAAACAATATGATAGAATAGATTAGAATACAATATAACAATTTCCCAAAATTCAAATAGAATAGAAAAGAATAGATTAGAATAGGAATATGGTTCTATTCATTCTATTCTATTGTTTTTTTATATACTATTGTGTTATTTTCTATTGTACTCTACTCTATTCTTTTGTATTCGAATTTATTCTGTTTCTCTAAATTTGAATTTATTCTATTTGAATTTTGGAAAATGGTTATATTATTTCTATTCTATTCTATTCTATTCTATTCTATTGTTTTCTAATTCTATTTTCTATTCTATTCGAATTTCAGAAGATGGTTATAATCTTTCTTTTGCATTCTATTGTTATTTTATTTTCTATACTATTTTGTTCTCTTTTACTCTATTATATTATATTCTTTTATATTCCTTTTTTTTCTATTCTATTTTTTTTTCTATACTATTTCTTTATTTTCTATTTCATTTTATTCCCTTTGGAAATTCGAAAAACTTTTCGTATTAAAAAAAAAAAAAAAAATTTGAATTTCAAAACTTTTCTCGAATTCGAAAACTATTCTAAATTGATTTGTAAAGTTTTCAAATCGATCCGAATTAGAAAAATTTGATAACGAATAAACAAAACGAAATTCCGAAAATGAAAGAAACAAATGTAACTAAACGGATTTATGTAAATAACGTATCGAAAAGAAACAAATTTTCTTTGCTCTGCACATGTCTACTCGATGTGTGGTGTGCTGTGGTGCCATTCATTGTGAATGCCCCTCCCCCCCCCCCATGCATTGTACAGTGGATATATAATAATAAGCTGTTACAGTTGCGGCTGGTGGTATATTTTTTTTTGGGGGGGTGGCGGCAAACAATCCCCAGCCCCGCACTTGCCCCATCTAGGTCGCGGGCAGCGCTTCCTCCGGGCGGCGTCTCCTCCTCCTGGTGCTTCAGGGCCCCTGCGTCTCCTCCCTCCCTCCCTCCCTTCCTTCTCCTCGGTGGCCAATAGGATTGCTTCTCCTCTCGGCCAATTGG
Source organism: Lithobates pipiens (assembly GCF_037356315.1). Lineage (NCBI taxonomy): Eukaryota > Metazoa > Chordata > Amphibia > Anura > Ranidae > Lithobates > Lithobates pipiens. The sequence goes on along the minus strand of NW_027507784.1, from coordinate 345,832,148 downwards.
GTGACGGGTCTAAAGGACCCCTCTTCGTGATTGGCGGGGAGGAGAATCAGTGTGATAATAGCGAATATTAAAATGTGCTATTGTCACACAACTGCGTGGGTTCGGGGGCACAGTGCTCCGCGCCCCGAGCCCGCCCTTTTTTTAAGCCAGTTAGAGCCTCAGGCTCTTATCATGTGCTTGTAAAAAAAAAAAAAATCCCCATTGGAATCCATGCGTCTGGTGCCCTGCATGAAGTTTAGGGGGCCAGACACATTGATTAGGGGGCCGGACACATTGATTAGGGGGCCGGACGCATTGATTAGGGGGCCGGATGCATGGATTAGGGGGCCGGACGCATGGATTAGGGGGCCGGACGCATGGATTAGGGGGGCGGCACCCCGCATTACGGGCCACCACTGGTTGTTTACTTGCATCTTTTTGCATTCAGTGTGGTGTGTTGGCAGCCCATTTACAATGACTTGGCGGCTTTAATGCAACGCATTTCATAACGCGTTTTGTCTTGTATGCATCAATGCAACTTAAACACGTTGGTGTGGAGGGGCGCCGAACTCGTTTCCACTTTTTAATAAAAACAGTTGAGCTTTAAACTTTTTTTTTTAGAGAAAAGTTCATTTCCTGTTGCATTAACCTTGTCAGTGCCGGTGACCCTCAGACCCCCTCCCCCAGATGGGGCTGGCACCGTCCCTTCCCCCCCAGGAGTCGGCCGGTTTTGCACACAGGGAGGTTCATGGGATGGATGTTGTCTGTGTTCAGATGCTGGAAATGCCCCCCCCCCCTCCCCCTCTCAGATTTTCTCACGGGTAAAAATTATCCATCTGCATCTGAGCCCATATTGGGAGAAACGTCGGCGATCCGCCGGGACCCGGGAAATCTACCACTTCATCACTCCCAACAAACGTCTCTTAACCCTTTCCCATCCCCCCCCCCAACGCTCAGTGCAGAATTCCCACCGATATCTCCGACATGAAGATAATGAAGATGAACATTTCCTGGAGTCCGAGCCGAGAGCCGCCGAATGTTCCCCACATTTTACATTAGAAAGACTTTTGTGACTCAAAGTATACAAAGTATACAAAGTATACAAAGTATACACTCCAAGTGACTTCAAATGGAACTAAATCCCAAATCTATCATTCCCAATATCCAGATCAATTCTGAATGTTTGATCGGCCGAGATTGTCCAAATCATTGTTATGGCTTCTCTCATCCCACATGATCTGACTGTTCTATAGCAGGGGCACTATCCTCCCACTGACACCAATGATGGGGCACTATCCTCCCACTGACACCAATGATGGGGCACTATTCCTCCCACTGACACCAATGATGGGGCACTATCCTCCCACTGACACCAATGATGGGGCACTATTCCTCCCACTGACACCAATGGTGGGGAACTATTCCCCCCACTGACACCAATGCTGAGGCACTATCCTCCCACTGACACCAATGATGGGGCACTATCCTCCCACTGACACCAATGCTGAGGCACTATCCTCCCACTGACACCAATGATGGGGCACTATCCTCCCACTGACACCAATGATGGGGCACTATCCTCCCACTGACACCAATGATGGGGCACTATTCCTCCCACTGACACCAATGATGGGGCACTATTCCTCCCACTGACACCAATGCTGAGGCACTATCCTCCCACTGACACCAATGATGGGGCACTATCCTCCCACTGACACCAATGATGGGGCACTATCCTCCCACTGACACCAATGATGGGGCACTATTCCTCCCACTGACACCAATGATGGGGCACTATTCCTCCCACTGACACCAATGATGGGGCACTATTCCTCCCACTGACACCAATGATGGGGCACTATTCCTCCCACTGACACCAATGATGGGGCACTATTCCTCCCACTGACACCAATGATGGGGCACTATTCCTCCCACTGACACCAATGATGGGGCACTATTCCTCCCACTGACACCAATGATGGGGCACTATCCTCCCACTGACACCAATGATGGGGCACTATTCCTCCCACTGACACCAATGATGGGGCACTATTCCTCCCACTGACACCAATGATGGGACACTATTCCTCCCACTGACACCAATGATGGGGCACTATTCCTCCCACTGACACCAATGATGGGACACTATCCTCCCACTGACACCAATGATGGGGCACTATCCTCCTACTGACACCAATGATGGGTCACTATTCCTCCCACTGATACCAATGATGGGGCACTATTCCTCCCACTGACACCAATGATGGGACACTATTCCTTCCACTGACACCAATGATGGGTCACTATTCCTCCCACTGATACCAATGATGGGGCACTATTCCTCCCACTGACACCAATGATGGGGCACTATTCCTCCCACTGACACCAATGATGGGGCACTATTCCTCCCACTGACACCAATGATGGGACACTATCCTCCCACTGACACCAATGATGGGGCACTATTCCTCCCACTGACACCAATGATGGGGCACTATTCCTCCCACTGACACCAATGATGGGGCACTATTCCTCCCACTGACACCAATGATGGGGCACTATTCCTCCCACTGACACCAATGATGGGGCACTATTCCTCTCACTGACGCCAATGATGGGACACTGATTTCCTGGCTGAGGAGGATGCCCAGCATCATCTAGGACTAGCCTGGCTGTCTCTGGTCCACCAGTTTCATTCATTGGATTTCAGTTCTGTCAATCATGAAATAATAATATAATATTTTAATTATATTAATATTTTTTATAATAATAATAATAAAAATGATGATAACCTTTAAAATATTTTATTAAAATAATATATATTTTTTAAATAAAAATAGTCATTTTTATAATAATAATAATAACTTTTATAAAAATTATATTTTTATAATAATAAAACCAATAATTGCAATTAAAATATTTTATTAAAATGATGTTGTATGAAAATAGTCATTTTTATAAAAAATAATATCAATAATAATGTTAATTATTTTTATATTAATAATAATTTTGTATAAAATTATATTTTTAATATAATAACTTATTATTGTTGTTATTGACTAATTCCAAAAGTATTAATAAGAATATTAAAGCATCATTTTCCTGTCTTATAAACTAATACAAAAAAAAAAAAGATAAATGAATAAAAATATACAAATATATATAAATATCTTGCATGGTTATACAAGCTCCTCTCCTGGTATATGCTATTATTTCCTGGACTGAAATGGCTTCCTTAGATTTCACTGCATAATAATAATATTAATAATGATAATAACTTTTATAAAATTATTAATAATATTTATAATAATAACTATTATTAATATTCACTAATTACAAAAATATTAATAAGAATATTAAATCATCATTTTACTGTCTTATAAACTAATAAAAAAATTAATACTTTTTTTTATATATGAATAAAAATATACAAATATATATAAATATCTTGCACGGTTATACCAGCTCCTCTCCTGGCATATGTTGTTATTTCCTGGACTGAAACAGCTTCTTCTGATTTCACTGCATAATAATATTAATAATGATAATAACTTTTATAAAATATTAATAATAATTATAATAATTATTATTAACTATTATTAATATCATTTACTAATTACAAAAATATTAATAAGAATATTAAAGCATAATTTTACTGTCTTATATACTAATAAAAAAATTAAAAAATATATATAGGAATAAAAATATACAAATATATATATATATATATATATATAAATATCAAGCATTTTTATACAAGCTCCTCTCCTGGTATATGCTATTATTTCCTGGACTGAAACGTCTTCCTCTGATTTCACTGCATAATAATAATAATAATGATAATAACTTTTATAAAATGATTAATAATAATTATAATAATTTATTAATATCATTCACTAATTACCAAAATATTAATAAGAATATGAAATCATTATTTTACTGTCTTATAAACTAATAAAAAATAAATACTTTTTTTATATATTAATAAAAATATACAAAGATATATAAATATCTTGCAAGGTTATACCGGCTCCTCTCCTGGTATATGCTATTATTTCCTGCACTGAAATGGCTTCTTCTGATTTCACTGCATAATAATAATTAATAATAATAATAACTTTGATAAAATTATTAATAATAATTATAATAATAATAACTATTATTAATACCATTCACTAATTACAAAAATATTAATAAGAATATTAAATCATCATTTTATGTGTCTTATAAATGAATAATAAAAAAAAAAGTATATAAGAATAAAGAAAAAAAAATATACACATATATATAAATATCTTGCATGGTTATTTCACTGCATAATAATAATCAATAATAATAACTTTTATAAAATTATTAATAATAATAACTATTGTATTATTCACCAATTACAAACACATTAAAAAAGAAATGTTAAAGAATCATTTTACTGTCTTATATAATAATAAAAATAAAAATTAATAATATGTAAATAAAAATATATTGTGTAGCGGCTCCTCTCCTGCACTGAAACGGCTTCCTCAGATATCACTGCACACTGTGAGCTTAGAAGCTGCAGCAAGTCAGCAAGTCAGTACACAGCACACACAGATTCCGAAAATAGCCGCGGATGAACGGCGCCTGCGCCGTGAGTCCAGGTTCTAGCCCCACCATCCAAGTGGACATAGAGTAGGAATATAAAAGAGCCGAGTGCAGCGAGGCCGAGCCCGAAGTGTGGTGAGCGAAGCTCGCCCGCGAAGGGGCCCTCTCATTTTCCCAACCCTATGTCCGCTTGGATGGTGGGGCTACCACCTCCACTCACGGCGCAGGCGCCGTTCATCTTCGGAGATTTTCCAAAGCTTCTTCTGCATGCGCAGAACGGGGCGGACACTATATGATGGCAGGACACTATCTGCCACAACACCGGGCGACGTCTTCAGGAAGCGCTGCACAGGCCCCTCCCACCCGCCATGATCTGCCTGCATTGCATAGAGAAGCGGTGAGACCCGGTGATGACATCACTGGGTCTAAAATAAAAGAATAAAAGGAAAATAAAAAGGTTGAAGGAGGAACCAGGAAACAGATTAGACTTCATATGAAATCCCGGTCAGCCGATCGATCGGTATTCCTCTGGAGACAATAAATTGACTTCAGAATTTTTTATTCCCACTTGAGAATATGAGACATGAGAATTCGATAGAAACGTTCCTCCCCCGCCTCCATCTATCCCCAAGGATTTCCACTTCCAGATAATGGAATTGTGAATTTTTCATGTATGTAAAGTCGGGGGATTTACGGGGGGGAAAAATGTTATTATTTGTTGTATCTGATAAATCTCTGGAGACGATGGTAGAGAGACGCGGATCTGATTGTATGGAGACGATATAATCCGTCCACACGCTGTCCTCCCTCCCACCAGCAGGAACATTCAGGAGAACATGAACCCCGAGGACGAAGTAGACGAGTTTCTGGGCCGGGCGATCGACGCGCGAAGTATCGACCGTCTGCGTTCAGAGCACGTGCGGAAAATTCTGCTGACCTTCCGCGAACCCGACCTGGAGAAGAAGGTAATGAGTGCCCCCCTGGGGGAGGGGCAGTGCCGGGGCAAGCTTATCTAGAGCCCAGGGCGAATGTGGCAAATTGCGCCTCCCCCCAAAGATGTATGATTATGTGTCAGTAAAAATAAGAAAATAAAACTGCATGCTCCCCCCTCAGCATAAATCCCCCCTTCCTCCCAATACAAACCCGCCGCCTCCTAAAGTCCCCCATCCTGCCACAAATCCCCCACCTCAAAAAAAAACTTCCCCACAAAGCACAATCCCCCCCTCACTCCAAATCCCCCCCTCCTAGTGCAAATCCCCCTACCTCCAATTTTCCCCTCTAAGCACAACCCCCCCCCCCCCCCTCACTCCACATCCTCCCCTCCTAGTGCAAATCCCCCTCCCTCCAATTTTCCCCTCTAAGCACAAATCCCCCCCCACTCCAAATCCTCCCCTCCTAGTGCAAATCCCCCTCCCTCCAATTTTCCCCTACAAGCACAAATCTCCCCCCCCCACTCCAAATCCTCCCCTCCTAGTGCAAATTCCCCCACCTCCAATTTTCCCCTCTAAGCACAAATCCCCCCCACCCCACATCCTCCCCTCCTAGTGCAAATCCCCCTCCCTCCAATTTTCCCCTCTAAGCACAAATCCCCCCCACTCCACATCCTCCGCTCCTAGTGCAAATCCCCCTCCCTCGATTTTGGCCTCCAAGCACAAATCCCCCCCACTCCAAATCCTCACCTCCTAGTGCAAATTCCCCTCCCTCCTCCAATTTTCCACTACGAGCACATCCCCCCCCCCCTCCAAATCTTCCCAAACTTCCCCTCCAAGCACAAATCCCCCCACTCCAAATCCTCCCAAACTTCCCCTTCGAGCACAAATCACCCTCACTCCAAATCCTCCCCTCCTAGTGCAAATCCCCCTCCCTCCAATTTTCCCCTCCAAGCACAAATCCCCCCCCCCATGCAAATCCCCCTCCCTCCAATTTTCCCCTCCGAGCACAAATCCCCCTCCACTCCAAATCCTACCCTCTTAGTGCAAGTCCCCCTCCCTCCAATTTTCCCCTCCAAGCACAAATTCCCCTCCTTCCTCCAATTTTCCACTACAAGCACAAATCCCCCCCCCCCACTCCAAATCCTCCCAAACTCCCCCCCCCCCCCCCCCAAAAAAAATTTTTTGAATGAATGCTGCTGCTAGACTAATACACCTCACTAATCGATCCGTGACTGCCGCCCCTCTCTGCCAATCCCTTCACTGGCTTCCCCTCCCCCACCGTGTAAAATTCAAAATTCTAACCATAACATACAAAACCATCCACAACATCACCCCCATCTACATCACCAACCTCATCTGCAGATATCGCCCAAATCGTCCCCTCCGCCCCTCTCAGGACCTCCTGCTCTCTAGCTTCCTTGTCCCCTCCTCTCATGTTCACCTTCAAGACTTCTCCAGAGCCTCTCCCTTCCTCTGGAACTCCCTGCCCCAGTCTGTCTGATCAGCCCCTACCCTGTCCACCTTTAGGAGTTACACTCATTTAATCAGGGAAGCCTATCCTACACCCACCTAACTGTCCCCGAGCCCCCCCCCCCCCCCATCAAATCATTCTCTGCATCTATTACCTTTTGTACCACCACCCCCTCCCATTAGAATGTAAGCTCTACGAGCCGGGCCCTCCTGTACCTTTTGTATTGTACTGTAATTGTGTTGCCCCCCCCCCCCCCCCACATACATTGTAAAGTGCTGCGTGAACTGTTGGCGCTATATAAATCGTGTATAATAATAATTTTTTGCCCTCTTAGCACAAATCCCCCCCCAGCACAAATCCACTCCCCCCCCCATCCCCCCTTTCAACACAAATCTCCCCCAAATTACCACTCCTAGCACACCTCCCCAAATTTCCCCTCCTAGAAAAATTCTTACTCCCTGACACCCCTCCCCCCAATCTCTTCAAGGTGCCCCCCATGTCAAATGATACTGCAGTGCCCACCCCTTGTCCCGGCCCTGGGGGGGGGGGGCTTATTAAATGGGGAGTCTGGATCATAGAACGTGCTCACAACCAATAGAAAATAAGCTCTTCGTAATGTGGACTTTGTTTTGTAAATATGAATTGGTAACATAACTGAAGTAGCAATTACTTTGTATCATATGCGTGAATTGTGTGTTTTGCCCAATCAGGGGTCTCAAACTGGCGGCCCTCCATCTTATGTGAAACTACAACTCCCATCATTCCTCTGCCTGTGGGAGTCAGGCTGGTAACTGTTCAGCCTTGCAATGCCTCATGGGACTTGTAGTTTCTCACCCGCCAGAGGGTCGCCTGTTTGAGACCCCCCCTGGCCTAAATCATGGGCGCTCAGCCCCTGCCAATCCAGCAGTTTTGCAGAACTACAAATCCCATGAGGCATTGCATGGCTGAACAGTTACAAACATGACTCCCAAAGGCCGAGGCCTGATGGGACTTGTAGTTCCGCAAACATCTGGAGGGCCGCAGCATAAAAATCATCGAATGTAATGTGTCCCATGAAAGAAATGTTTTCACCTGCTGGCAAATTTTGTTGGAAAGAGGGAAAAAAACAAAAAAAAAATGCAGCCACAGCTGTGTCCATGGAATGCAACGACCTCTTACAAAATGTTCTCTGGACGGAATCCAGCGTGACGGAACACCGCGTCCCCGAGACAATATTCTACTGAATGGATCCAATAGTGACATGAACCAATTCCTGCTACACGGACACGCTGTCCTCCCGTGCTCCTCACGTGCATTTCACCGCCATTACGCTCACACCCACTTTCCCACCTGCCCTTTTTTTTACCAAGTTTAAATCCGTATTTTTGGCTACAAAAATTACTTATAACCCCCAAACATTATATACATATCTTTTTTATTTTTAAGGAAGTAAAAAAGAAAATTAGGACGCACTGTGTTTGCGCAGTGGTTTTTCAAGCGCAATTTTTTGGGGAAAAATACACTTTAATAAATTAAAAAGAAAAAACACAATATATACCCAATTATTTTTTAATATAAAATATGACGTTATGCCAAGTAAATAGATACCCAACATGTCACGCTTTAAAATTGCGCACGCTCGCGGAATGGTGACAAACTACGATACTTAAAAATCTCCATAGACGACGCTTTAAATTTTTTTTTTTTTACAGGTTACCAGTTTAGAGTTACAGAGGAGATCTAGCACGAGAATTATTGCTCTCGCACTAATGTGCGTGGCGATACCTCACATGTGTGGTGCAAACACCGTTTACATATACGTTCGCTTCTGCACATGAGCATTAATCTGTTTTTTTATTGTTACACTGTCTGTTAAATTTTTTACTATCACTTTTATTCACTTTTATTCCGATGTGTGCACAATTTACATATGTGTTCGCTTCTGCATGCAAAAATGGAGGGATGGGGGTGCCTTAATTTTATTTATTTATTTATTTTTACACTGTCCCTTTCATTTTTTATTTCTTATTTCTTTTTACACTGCCCCTTTATTTATTTTTTCTTATTTATTTATTTATTTATTTTTACACTGTTCCTTTAATTTTTTATTTAGTATTTCTTTTTACACTGTTCCTTAAATTTTTTTTTATTATTTACTTATTTATTTTTACACTGTCCCTTTCATTTTTATATGTGTTCGCTTCTGCATGCAAGCATGGAGGAATGGGGGTGCTTTCATTTTTTTTTCTTATTTATTTATTTATTTTTACACTGTCCCTTTAATTTTTTTTATTTATTATTTATTTATGTTTACCCTGTCTCATTCATTTTTATTTATTATTTATTTATTTTTACACTGTCCCTTTATTTATTTTTTCTTATTTATTTTTACATTGTCCCTTTCATTTTTATATGTGTTCACTTCTGCATGCAAGCATGGAGGAATGGGGGTGCTTTCATTTTTTTTTTCTTATTTATTTATTTATTTTTACACTGTCCCTTTAATTTTTTTTATTTATTATTTATTTATGTTTACCCTGTCTCATTCATTTTTATTTATTATTTATTTATTTTTACACTGTCCCTTTATTTATTTTTTCTTATTTATTTTTACATTGTCCCTTTCATTTTTATATGTGTTCACTTCTGCATGCAAGCATGGAGGGATGGGAGTGCTTTAATTTTTTTTCTTATTTATTTATTTATTTTTACACTGTCCCTTTCATTTTTTTAATTCTTATTTATTTTTACACTGTCCCTTTTTATGTATTATTTATTTATTTTTACACTGTCCCTTTTTATGTTTTATTTATTTATTTTTACACTGTCCCTTTCATTTTTTATTTATTATTTATTTATTTTTACACTGTCCCTTTCATTTTTATTTATTATTTATTTAATTTTACACTGTCCCTTTCATTTTTTATTTATTTATTTATTTTTACACTGTCCCTTTCATTTTTTATTTATTTATTTTTACACTGTCCCTTTATTTATTTTTTTCTTATTTATTTTTACACTGTCCCTTTCATTTTTTATTTATTTATTTTTACACTGTCCCTTTCATTTTTTATTTATTTATTTTTACACTGTCCCTTTTATTTTTTATTTTTTTATTTTTACACTGTCCCTTTCATTTTTTATTTATTTATTTTTACACTGTCCCTTTCATTTTATATTTCTTATTTATTTATTTATTTTTACACTGTCCCTTTCATTTTTTATTTCTTATTTATTTATTTTTACGCTGCCCCTTTCATTTTTTATTTGTTTATTTTAACACTGCCTCTTTCATTTTTTTTCCTATTACAAGGAATTTAAACATCTCTTATGATAGAAATAAGGGACGACAGGTCCTCCTTTATGGAGAGATCTGGGGTCAAAAAGACCCCAAACCTCTCCTCTACCTTTTTAAAAGCAAAAGATCAAAAAAAAAAAAAAAAAGGTTACTTCCACCCTGGACAGGAAGTGACGTCACGATGTCGCTCTGGCTCCTCCAGGGCCATAGAGATGATCAGAAATGGCCCCAGCGTCGGACCGTTTCTTGGGCACTCTGTTAAGAGCGGTAAACCCTGAGAAACAGCAGCAAGTGGCAGGAATGGAGGGGCGCCCCTCCCCCTGCCCCTCCCCCTGCCCCTCCCCCCTGCTTCTGAAAGTGTTCCAGCGGCTAATGAGCCACTCAACCCGCTTTTCATGAGAAAGTCATCCGCCGGATCCGAAAAAACAACAACACGGGGTTATGGCTGGTAGCTTCAACCATAACTTCGGTAAACCACTTGCAAACCGCAAATTGCGTGTGTGTATATATATATATATAATATTGTCAAAAGTATTGGGACGCCTGCCTTTACACGCACATGAACTTTATTGGCCTCCTCGTCTTAGTCCGGAGGGTTCAATATTGAGTTGGCTCCGCCCTTTGCAGCTATAAAAGCTTCAACTCTTCTGGGAAGGCCGTCCACAAGGTTTAGGAGATGTGTCTATGGGAATGTTTGACCAATCTTCCAGAAGCGCGTTTGTGAGGTCAGACGTAATATAAAAACGCGTCAGTCATGCCCAGGTGGACTGTACAGGTAGGAATTGATTTAATGCCACAATGGGATTATTGGAAGGGGGTTCGGCTCTTTTCCGCACACAGTGGAGAAGAGCGGCGGGCCGGGACCAGCGATGGAAGGGTCGCGGTGGGATCATTGCATTCCGCAGACACAGCTTTGTTCTCTGTGCAGCAAACTTGTAAGTTTTTCCAAATCCAGCAATGTACAGATATGACTTGTGTAGTTGTGTACAATGAGTAACATCACCTATCAACCAATGAGCTCCTCCTTGTGTACGGAATAAAGGGGGGGGAGGGGGTGGAGGTAACCGCACAGCTTTCACTCTATTTCTGTGTGTCTATTGGCAGTACTCCAAGCAAGTGGATGATCGATTCGGGGCCTATGTGGCCTGCGCATTCATCGTCTTCCTCTTCATCTGTTTTGTACAGATCACCATCGTACCACAGTGAGTGTCACTTCATATTGTTATCCAATGAGAAATGTTCACAACGCTTATAGCTCTGACATATACCGCAGTGCTGTACAAAGACCACTGAGCCAGTCACTGTACCAGAGGAGCTTACACTCTAATGTCCCCTCCCCCCACAGTCACATCAGTCTCTGTACTGAGGAGCTTACACTCTAATGTCCCCTCCCCCCACAGTCACATCAGTCTCTGTACAGAGGAGCTTACACTCTAATGTCCCCTCCCCCCCACAGTCACATCAGTCTCTGTACAGAGGAGCTTACACTCTAATGTCCCCTCCCCCCACAGGCACATCAGTCTCTGTACAGAGGAGCTTACACTCTAATGCCCCCTCCCCCCCAGTCACATCAGTCTCTGTACAGAGGAGCTTACACTCTAATGTCCCCTCCCCCACAGTCACATCAGTCTCTGTACAGAGGAGCTTACACTCTAATGTCCCCTCCCCCCCACAGTCACATCAGTCTCTGTACAGAGGAACTTACACTCTAATGTCCCCTCCCCCACAGTCACATCAGTCTCTGTACAGAGGAGCTTACACTCTAATGTCCCCTCCCCCACAGTCACATCAGTCTCTGTACAGAGGAGCTTACACTCTAATGTCCCCTCCCCCCCACAGTCACATCAGTCTCTGTACAGAGGAACTTACACTCTAATGTCCCCTCCCCCACAGTCACATCAGTCTCTGTACAGAGGAGCTTACACTCTAATGTCCCCTCCCCCACAGTCACATCAGTCTCTGTACAGAGGAGCTTACACTCTAATGTCCCCTCCCCCCCAGTCACATCTGTCTCTGCACCAGAGGAGCTTACACTCTAATGTCCCCTCCCTCACAGTCACATCAGTCTCTGTACCAGAGGAGCTTACACTCTAATGTCCTCTCCCCCACAGTCACATCAGTCTCTGTACAGAGGAGCTTACACTCTAATGTCCCCTCCCCCACAGTCATATTAGTTTCTGTACCAGAGGAGCTTACACTCTAATGTCCCCTCCGCCACAGTCACATCAGTCTCTGTACAGAGGAGCTTACACTCTAATGTCCCCTCCCCCCACAGTCACATCAGTCTCTGTACAGAGGAGCTTACACTCTAATGTCCCCTCCCCCCCACAGTCACATCAGTCTCTGTACAGAGGAGCTTACACTCTAATGTCCCCTCCCCCACAGTCACATCAGTCTCTGTACAGAGGAGCTTACACTCTAATGTCCCCTCCCCCCACAGTCACATCAGTCTCTGTACCAGAGGAGCTTACACTCTAATGTCCCCTCCCCCACAGTCACATCAGTCTCTGTACAGAGGAGCTTACACTCTAATGTCCCCTCCCCCACAGTCACATCAGTCTCTGTACAGAGGAGCTTACACTCTAATGTCCCCTCCCCCCCACAGTCACATCAGTCTCTGTACAGAGGAGCTTACACTCTAATGTCCCCTCCCCCCACAGTCACATCAGTCTCTGTACAGAGGAGCTTACACTCTAATGTCCCCTCCCCCCACAGTCACATCAGTCTCTGTACAGAGGAGCTTACACTCTAATGTCCCCTCCCCCCACAGTCACATCAGTCTCTGTACAGAGGAGCTTACACTCTAATGTACCCTCCCCCCCACAGTCACATCAGTCTCTGTACAGAGGAGCTTACACTCTAATGTCCCCTCCCCCCACAGTCACATCAGTCTCTGTACAGAGGAGCTTACACTCTAATGTCCCCTCCCCCCACAGTCACATCAGTCTCTGTACAGAGGAGCTTACACTCTAATGTCCCCTCCCCCCACAGTCACATCAGTCTCTGTACAGAGGAGCTTACACTCTAATGTACCCTCCCCCCCACAGTCACATCAGTCTCTGTACAGAGGAGCTTACACTCTAATGTCCCCTCCCCCCACAGTCACATCAGTCTCTGTACAGAGGAGCTTACACTCTAATGTCCCCTCCCCCCACAGTCACATCAGTCTCTGTACAGAGGAGCTTACACTCTAATGTCCCCTCCCCCCACAGTCACATCAGTCTCTGTACAGAGGAGCTTACACTCTAATGTACCCTCCCCCCCACAGTCACATCAGTCTCTGTACAGAGGAGCTGACAATTTAAATGAAGACACAAAAATACAAGAATTGTTTTGTAAAAAATAAAATGATAAATGTAGAATCCTTTCCATGAATATTGTTTCTCTCTGCAGCTCGGCGTTCATGTTGGGCTTTTATTCGGCGTGTTTCCTGGTGCTCTTCATGGTGCTCGGCGTCTCCCTCATCTATTCCTGTATAAAGGTGAGTCCCGGGGGGTGACACATGGCGGCCGGTTCCCGGGTCACCCCCCTCCTCCGTCAGGTCTTTATTGCTTGGTGTGCAAGAAGGAAAGAGTCAAAAACAGAACATATAAAGTCCAGGCTCAACTCTATTCAGACTCTTACATCATACAAAGCCAACGCATTTCGGGGGTACAAATGGTCCCTCCCCCCTGGTTGGGGCTGGTACTGTACTATATGGGGGGGATCCTGAGAGGTAATTGGTAGGATCGCTCCAGATGTTGGGTAACCAGATGCCGAAACCCCCCCGCCCCCCGCCAGGATTCTTCCAGTGTTATCCGTTCTGCACACACTTTGTTCTGCAGCATTCAGCCCTGATGAAGGCCTTTAAACCCCCGAAACGTGTTGGCGTTTTATGATATAGGAGTAAAATTGAATCAGGAGGTCAGAAGAAAAAGTCACCTGCTGGCATTATCTGTGTTAGAGTTCCAATTCTCAGAGAATGGCCGTCACATTCTCTCTGCTGCCCTTCTCTACGTCTTCCAGCTGCTGCAGCTTGGCAGTCTTCCCAATCCGCTGCTGTTCTTCCTGATGAAGAGATTTCCTCTTCTTGTGTTCTCTGTTTATCTCTCGGGTCATTTGATATTGTTTTGTTGAGGCGCCATCCATCTGTCTGAGGGCAGGCGTCAATTATTGAGATCTATTACCCAATAAGCGGGCAGCGCACAGCGAGACGCCGATTAATAATGATTTTCTCCTCTGCGGACGGTCAGCTGGAGGATCTGTGCATAATGTGAGGAAACATGATGAGCCGCCTCGGGGTACAAATCCCCCCCCCCCCCTCGATGGTCCCAGATGGGATGAGATGTTTACAAAGGAGACTTCTTCTTATAATGAGGATTATTGTTACTATACTAGTCCCTGTACAGTACAGTATAGTCCCTATATAAGTATGGTATAGTTCCAGTACAGTATAATCCCTATATATGTATGGTATAGTCCCAGTACAGTATAGTTCCTATATAAGTATGGTATAGTCCCTATGTAAGTATGGTATAGTCCCTGTACAGTATAGTCCCTATATAAGTATAGTATAGTCCCTGTACAGTATAGTCCCTATATAAGTATGGTATAGTCCCTGTACAGTATAGTCCCTATATATGTATAGTATAGTCCCTGTACATTATTTTTCCCTATACAGTACAGTATAGTCCCTATATATGTATAGTATAGTCCCTATATATGTATAGTATTGTCCCTGTACAGTACAGTATTGTCCCTGTACAGTATAATCCCTATATAAGTATAGTCCCTATATAAGTATGGTATAGTCCATGTACAGTATAGTCCCTATATAAATATAGTATAGTCCCTGTATAGTACAGTATAGTCCCTGTATAATATAGTCCCTGTACAGTATAGTCCCTATATATGTATAGTATAGTCCCTGTACAGTATTTTTTCCCTATACAGTACAGTATAGTCCCTATATATGTATAGTATATTCCCTGTACAGTATAGTCCATATATATGTATAGTATTGTCCCTGTACAGTACAGTATTGTCCCTATACAGTACAGTATAATCCCTATATAAGTATAGTCCCTATATAAGTATGTTATAGTCCCTATATAAATATAGTATAGTCCCTGTATAGTACAGTATAGTCCCTGTATAATATAGTCCCTGTACAGTATAGTCCCTATATAAGAATAATATAGTCCCTATATAAGTATGGTATAGTCCCTATATATGTATAGTATAGTCCCTGTACAGTATTTTTTCCCTATACAGTACAGTATAGTCCCTATATATTTATAGTATAGTCCCTGTACAGTATAGTCCCTATATATGTATAGTATTGTCCCTGTACAGTACAGTATTGTCCCTATACAGTACAGTATAATCCCTATATAAGTATAGTATAGTCCCTATATAAGTATGGTATAGTCCATGTACAGTATAGTCCCTATATAAATATAGTATAGTCCCTGTATAGTACAGTATAGTCCCTATATAAGTATAATATAGTCCCTGTACAGTATAGTCCCTATATAAGTATAATATAGTCCCTGTTCAGTATAGTCCCTATATAAGTATGGTATAGTCCCTGTACAGTATAGTCCCTATATAAGTATAATATAGTCTATGTATAGTACAGTATAGTCCCTATATAAGTATAGTATAGTCCTCATATAATATATTTTCCATATAGTATAGTACAGCTTAGTCCCATATGCTTTAATCCCTGTACAGTATAGTCCCCGTATAGTACAGTATACTGCTTGTACAGTACGTATAGTCCCCGCCTAGTACTGTATAGTTCCTGCATAGTATAATAATAGTATATTAATTGTATAGTACAGTATGGTTCCCGTACAATATAGTATAGTCCCCATATGGTAAAGTATAGTTCCTGTATAGTATAGTCCCCATACACTATAGTATAGTCCCTGTATAGAACAATATAATCACGGTACAGCATAGTCCCAACATAGTACAGTATAGTTCCTATATAGTATAGTCCTTGTACAGTATAGTATAGTCCCCTCATAGTTCAGTATAGTCCCCATACATTATAGTATAGTAGTGTCCCCGTATAGTTCAGTATAGTTCCCGTATAGTATAGTCCCCGTATGGTTCAGTATTGTCCCCATACACTATAGTATAATCCCTGTATAGAACAATATAGTTAGTCACTGTAGAGTATAGTACAGTATAGTTCCTCTATATTATAGTATAGTAGTGTCCCCGTATAGAACAGTATAGTCCCTGTATAAAACAGTATAGTACTCATATAGTACAGTATAGTCCCCGTACAGTATATTGTATAGTCCCCATATATTACAGTAAAGTCCCCTTATAGTTTAGTCCCTGTACAGTGTAGTCTCTGTATAGTCCTTGTACAGCATGGTAATGAATAGTCCCGATATAGTCCTTGTATAGTATAATCCCTGTATTGTATAGTCCCAATATAGTACAGTATATTACTCTTACGGTATAGTATATTCCCCATATAGTATTGTCCCTGTATAGTATAATCCCTGTACACTATAGTCCCCATACAGTATAATATAATCCATGTACAGTATAGTTCCCATATAGTACAGTATAGTATAATCCTTGTATAGTATATAGGTTATAGGTGTGTGTAAAGTGGACCTGTAGTGAAGTGTTACACTCGCCCCTCCTGGGCTCCAGCGCTGGGTCTCCCCTCCAGCGGGCGGTTAATTAGGAGTCGGTTCTTCTGATCAGCACCGCAGCCAATCGGGAGTCAGTGCCTGACTGAATGCAATTGATTTACATATTTACATCATCCGGTTATTCCCACAGTGACAGCACATCCCTTACAGTGGTTGTAAACCTCAGACATGAAATGTGAACAAAGCATATCCCTCTATAGTGTGTACTTGTCTCAAGAATGCCCCATCATTGGTGTCAGTGGGAGGAATAGTGCCCCATCATTGGTGTCAGTGGGAGGAATAGTGCCCCATCATTGGTGTCAGTGGGAGGAATAGTGCCCCATTATTGGTGTCAGTGGGAGGAATAGTGCCCCATTATTGGTGTCAGTGGGAGGAATAGTGTCCCATCATTGGTGTCAGTGGGAGGAATAGTGCCCCATCATTGGTGTCAGTGGGAGGAATAGTGTCCCATCATTGGTGTCAGTGGGATTAATAGTGCCCCATCATTGCTGTCAGTGGGAGGAATAGTGCCCCATCATTGGTGTCAGTGGGAGGAATAGTGCCCCATCATTGGTGTCAGTGGGAGGAATAGTGCCCCATCATTTGTGTCAGTGGGATGAATAGTGTCCCATCATTGGTGTCAGTGGGATGAATAGTGTCCCATCATTGGTGTCAGTGGGAGGAATAGTGCCTCATCATTGGTGTCAGTGGGAGGAATAGTGCCCCATCATTGGTGTCAGTGGGAGGAATAGTGCCCCACCATTGGTGTCAGTGGGAGGAATAGTGCCCCATCATTGGTGTCAGTGGGAGGAATAGTGCCCCATCATTGGTGTCAGTGGGAGGAATAGTGTCCCATCATTGGTGTCAGTGGGATGAATAGTGTCCCATCATTGGTGTCAGTGGGAGGAATAGTACCTCATCATTGGTGTCAGTGGGATTAATAGTGCCCCATCATTGGTGTCAGTGGGAGGAATAGTACCTCATCATTGGTGTCAGTGGGATTAATAGTGCCCCATCATTGGGGTCAGTGGGAGGAATAGTGCCCCATCATTGGTGTCAGTGGGAGGAATAGTGTCCCATCATTGGTGTCAGTGGGAGGAATAGTGCCCCATCATTGGTATCAGTGGGAGGAATAGTGTCCCATCATTGGTGTCTGTGGGAGGAATAGTGCCCCATCATTGGTATCAGTGGGAGGAATAGTGTCCCATCATTGGTGTCTGTGGGAGGAATAGTGCCCCATCATTGGTGTCAGTTGGAGGAATAGTGCCCCATCATTGGTGTCAGTGGAAGGAATAGTGTCCTATCATTGGTGTCAGTGGGAGGAATAGTGCCCCACCATTGGTATCAGTGGGAGGAATAGTGCCCCATCATTGGTGTCAGTGGGAGGAATAGTGCCCCACCATTGGTATCAGTGGGAGGAATAGTGTCCCATCATTGGTGTCAGTGGGAGGAATAGTGCCCCACCATTGGTATCAGTGGGAGGAATAGTGTCCCATCATTGGTGTCTGTGGGAGGAATAGTGCCCCATCATTGGTGTCAGTGGGAGGAATAGTGTCCCATCATTGGTGTCTGTGGGAGGAATAGTGCCCCATCATTGGTGTCAGTGGGAGGAATAGTGCCCCATCATTGGTGTCAGTGGAAGGAATAGTGTCCTATCATTGGTGTCAGTGGGAGGAATAGTGCCCCACCATTGGTATCAGTGGGAGGAATAGTGCCCCATCATTGGTGTCAGTGGGAGGAATAGTGCCCCATCATTGGTGTCAGTGGGAGGAATAGTGCCCCACCATTGGTATCAGTGGGAGGAATAGTGTCCCATCATTGGTGTCAGTGGGAGGAATAGTGCCCCACCATTGGTATCAGTGGGAGGAATAGTGTCCCATCATTGGTGTCTGTGGGAGGAATAGTGCCCCATCATTGGTGTCTGTGGGAGGAATAGTGTCCCATCATTGGTGTCAGTGGGAGGAATAGTGCCCCACCATTGGTATCAGTGGGAGGAATAGTGTCCCATCATTGGTGTCAGTGGGAGGAATAGTGCCCCACCATTGGTATCAGTGGGAGGAATAGTGTCCCATCATTGGTGTCAGTGGGATGAATAGTGTCCCATCATTGGTGTCAGTGGGATGAATAGTGTCCACTATTTTTTTTTGGCCCCTGAAACTCATGTTTTGTGTAATTTTGCTAAAGAACCATTAAAGCGCTCTTATCTTTTGGGCCACATGCGACACTTAAGTCGCAGGCTGGGCACCAGGTTTCTAAATCATCTATTAGGATTCATTTATAGTCTTTTTAAATTGTCAGCTCCGTGGTCAAGCATCCCGACTTCAGTGGCTGAATTATATTTCTGTAAAACCTAAATCTCTGTTTTCACAGCTCTTTCCGGCTCCTCTTCAGACTTTATCTAAGAAGATCGTCCAGTCCCGGATAAACAGCAGTGCAGTGGGCGTGCTCATCATCATCCTCGTCTTCCTCTCCGCTTTCGTTAACATGGTAATCCCGATTCCCCCCCCCCCCCCCCGTAACTTGGAGGTTAAATACGTCTCTTCCTGACGAAGATTTTGTGTCATCAAAATGTAAACCCCTCCCATATCCTCTTCTATGCCCGCCCCCCCTCCTGCGCTCTCAAAACCATAAGCTCCTCCCAAATGGTTTACCATCGGCCCCTCCCCCTTTTTTTTAAAATCCCGCTATTCTCTGTGATATGTAAAAGGGGGCGCTCCGACTGTAAAAGGTGCGATTTTATTTTATTACCTTCCAGTTCATGTGCAGCAAGAAGAACCTGAAGAGCTGCCTGGCCGCCGAGTACAACGTCACCCCGGCCAATGTCACCCCCTGCTGGGTCAGGAACTCCGCCCACAATTACAGCCTGGCCACTGAGAACGGATTGTGCGGAGACTCCACCCCAAACTGCAACTTCCCAGAGGTAGGTCACGCCGTTCTGACTCCGCCCCCCCCTTTTCATTTCTTGGTAGGGGAAAGGTGCAAAGCACAGGTGATCGAGGTTTTTGAAATAAAATTGGAGACTAGGCATGCGCACCGCCGAACAACGCGTTCGTTATTTCGTTTCTTTCTTTTCTTCGGGTCAGTCGTTGCGATCGCAATTCGAAAATCTGAAAATAGGAAAGAAAATCTGAAAATTCTAAATAACTAACTAATAATAATAACAACTATTAAATTCTAGGTACTGGAATTTTCTTTCAAATGTGGCTGTTGGTGAACGTAATGAATACAAATTTATCCGAAGTTACGAATTATCCGAAATAACGAATGCCGCATCTAAACGAATGGAACGTAACAAATAAATAATAATAATAAAAAGTTTTCATTATTGTTATTTATTATTAATTCATTACATTCTGTTTGTTTAGATGCGGCATTCGTTATTTCAGATAATTCGTAACCTCGGATAAATTCGTATTCGTTACGTTCACTAACAGCCAATGACAGCTGATCACACAATGTAAACCGAAGCCGGTTATTGGTTATTTCCCCCTCACGCTAACAACACGAAGAGAAAAGAATAAAGACCGTTACTGGCTTCTGTAAAAAGGACCCAAGATTTGCCCACCATGTTCTAGACATGTGCACTGCCGAAAAATCTGTTTGTTTTCAATTCATGCGTTTTTTTTTTTGTAAATTCTAAGATTTGGAATTCGTAAATTTGAAAATTCTAGAATTCGGAATTCGTAAATTTGATAATTCGTAATTTGTAAAATTTTAAAATTTGGAATTTGTCATTTCGTAAATTAGAGAATTGTGGATTCGTAAATTAGAAAATTGTGAATTTGTAAAATTTGAAAATTCAGAATTTGTCATTTCGTAAATTAGAAAATTGTGAATTCGTAAATTAGAAAATTCGGAATTTGTAAAATTTGAAAATTTGGAATTTGTAAAATTTGAAAATTCGTAATTTGTAATTTCGTAAATTAGAAAATTGTGAATTTGTAAATTAGAAAATTTGGAATTTGTAAATTTGAAGATACGGAATTTGTAAATTTGGAAATTCGTAAATTAGAAAATTGAGAATTCGAAAATTCAGAATGTGTAAATTTGAAAATTCTAGAATTCGGAATTTGTAACTTTGAAAATTCGGAATTCGTAAATTCGTAAATTTGAAAATTCGAAGATTCCGAATTCGTAAATTTATAAATTCAGAAATTTGTAAATTCGAAAATTCAGAATTTGAAAATTCATGAACTCATAAATTCTAAATTTGTAAGTTCGAAAAATTCTAAATTTGTAAGTTCGAAAAATTCTAAATTTGTAAGTTCGAAAAATTCTAAATTTGTAAGTTCGAAAAATTCTAAATTCGTAAATTTGAAAATTCGAAGCTTCGGAAATTTGAAAATTCGAAGCTTCGGAAATTTGAAAATTCGAAGCTTCGGAAATTTGAAAATTCGAAGCTTCGGAAATTTGAAAATTCGAAGCTTCGGAAATTTGAAAATTCGAAGCTTCGGAAATTTGAAAATTTCACAGAGGCTAACAGAGACCAGATCTTCTCTGATCTCCTCTATGGTCTTGGAGGACTTTAGTGACTTCCTCTAAACACTTTTAAGTAAAAAAAAAAAAAAAGTTGGACCCATTTACCCTGCCCCCCCTTTTTTCCTGTGTATATATATATATATATTCGATCTGAGTGATTGTGAGATGTGACCATTGATGGATTGTGTTTTCTTTGCAGTATTTCACCTCCTGCATCCTCCTCAGCCTCCTGGCCTGCTCCGTCTTTCTTCACATCAGCAGCATCGGGAAGCTCATTCTCATGCTCCTCATCGACTTTCTCTATGTGATTATTGTGGAGGTCCCGCAGGTGGCGCTGTTTGACAACGCAGACCTGCTGGTGGCAGCCAATCAGATGTAAGTAAAAAAAAAAAAAAAAAAAAAAGTAATTTGGATGTGACGCTCTTTGCTGTAGTTTATATAATGACTTCACAACTCTGTGGAAATATTTAATATTTAAAGTGCGTCCGATAGATAAAGAGCGTGGAAGGGTTGGATCCTCTGTCAGGATTTTATTGCCGTCTGTGTCCCGGTGACTCTTATCAGTGAGAAAAAAAAAACTGGCTGAGGGTTCAATGATTCCATAATATCTTCAGAACTAAAAAAAATAAAAATTGCTTTCGATACATTGTAACCAGTTGAGGATTTTTGCACGTAAGAGAGGCGCCAAATAAAAGGTCAAATTCTGGTCACTTATTTCCTTGTCGCCGGCGTGGAAAGGGGCGGAGATCATTTGTATTTAACTGCCGACCCCCCAATATGTGTACACACACTATATGACCCCAAAAGTATCGGGACGCCTGCCTTTACACGCACATGAACTTTAATGACATCACAGTCTTAGTCCCGAGGGTTCAATATTGAGTTAACTCCGCCCCTTTGCAACTATAACAGCTTCAAACTCTTCTGGGAAGGCAGTACACAAGGTTTAGGAGATGTGTCTATGGGAAATGTTTGACCGTTCTTCCAGAAGAGCATTTGTGAGGTCAGGTACTGATGTGGATAAAAAGGCCTGGCTCGCATTCATCCCAAAAGTGTTCTATCGGGTTGAGGTCAGGACTCTGTGCAGGCCTGTCAAGTTCCTCCACCCCAAACTCACTCATCCATGTCTTTATGGACCTTGCTTTGTGCACTGGTCCAAATCATTTGGTGGAGGGGGGGGGGGGGTAATTATGTGGTGTGGGGGGTGTTTTTCAGGGGTTGGGCTCGGCCCCCTTAGTTCCAGTGAAGGGAACTCTTAAGGTGTCAGCATACCAAGACATTTTGGACAATTTCATGCTCCCAACTTTGTGGGAACAGTTTGGGGGACGGCCCCTTCCTGTTTCAACATGACTGCGCACCAGTGCACAAAGCAAGGTCCATAAAGACATGGATGAGCGAGTTTGGGATGGAGGAACATGAGTGGCCCGCACAGAGTCCTTGACATCAACCCGATAGAACTCCTTTGAGATGAATCAGAGCGGAGACTACAAGCCAGGCCTTCTCATCCAACATCAGTGCTTGACCTCACAAATGCTCTTCTGGAAGAATGGTCAAATATCCCCATAGACACCCTCCTAAACCTTGTGGACGGCCTTCCCAGAAGAGTTGAAGCTGTTATAGCTGCAAAGGGCGGAGCCAACTCAATATTGAACCCTCCGGACTAAGACTGGGATGCCATTAAAGTTCATGTGCGTGTAAAGGCAGGCGTCCCAATACTTTTGGTAATCTAGTGTATGTATAGATCAAGGTATCAGGTACAGTGTTGGCAGCTTTCCTTTGCTTTACTCTTTGTTGTTTTTTTTTTTTTTTAAATGTGATGACCCAAACGCGGATTTTCCGCATAAATATTGCAGACGTAAGAGATACGTCCTACAAACGTCACCGAGGTTCCCA
Organism: Lithobates pipiens; assembly: GCF_037356315.1. Lineage (NCBI taxonomy): Eukaryota > Metazoa > Chordata > Amphibia > Anura > Ranidae > Lithobates > Lithobates pipiens. The sequence continues at coordinate 345,808,898 of NW_027507784.1, read as the reverse complement.
GGATGCATCTCTTACTTCCCGCTCCTCTCCGCTCCTCTCCTCTTCTCTCCGCTCCTCTCCTCTCCTCTCTTCTCCTCTCCTCTCTTCTCCTCTCCTCTCCTCCTGCATTGGCTCCCTCTGCCGCTATTACTGGAGCAGCTGCTGTATATAATGACACTTGTAGAGATTCTGTAAGTGTCATTAAGTAAATCATACAAATCAATGTATTGTTACATTGTAATTACAATTCCGTTCATATGTAGAATAAAGATGGGGCCACATCTGCATACTACAAGTTTACATCCTTTGGAAAATGAAATGTATTCCTATATATCCCTAATGAACTCCTTCCTCCCCTTCTCCCCACAGCTATTGTTTGAGAATTGTCTTTGTATCTTTAGTTTCTTTTTACCATTAGAGAATAATTAAACCTAATTAGTCCTAAATGACTCCTCCTTCCCCTTCTCCCCTTACCTATTGCTTGCTGAATTTCTTCATGTCTTTCATTTGTTTTTACCAATAAAGTATATCTAAACTTAAGCAGCCCTTATTAACCCCTTCCTCCCCTTCTCCCCATAGCTATTGTTTGAGAATTGTCTTTGTATCTTTAGTTTCTTTTTACCATTAAATTATAACTAAACCCAATTAGTCTTAATTGACTTCTTCCTCCCCTTCTCCCTATAACTATTGCATGATGATTTTATTTATGTCTTTGATTTCTTTTTACCAATAAAGTATATCTAGACTTAATTAGCCCCAGTTTTAACCCCTTCCTCCCCTTCTCCCCATAGCTATTGCTTGCAGATTTTTTATTTTTTTTTACCTCTAGTTTATTTATTTTTTATTTTATTTTTTTTACCAATAAAGTATATCTAAACCTAATTAGCCGTAATTAACTCCTTCCTCCCCTTCTCCCCGTAGCTATTGCTTGCTGATTTTTTATTTATTTTTTTACCTCTAGTTTTTTTGTACCAATAAAGTATATCTAAACCTAATTAGCCGTAATTAACTTCTTCCTTCCCTTCTCCCCATAGCTATTGCTTGCTGTTTTTTTTTTTTTACCTCTAGTTTTTTTATACCAATAAAGTATATCTAAATCTAATTAGCCGTAATTAACTCCTTCCTCCCCTTCTCCCCGTATCTATTGCTTGCTGTTTTTTTTTTCTTCTAGTTTTTATTTTATTTTTTATTTTTTTAACAATAAAGTATACCTAAACCTAATTAGTCATAATTAACCCCTTCCTCCCTTTCTTCCCATAGCTATTGCTTGCTGATTTTTTTTTTTTTATTCTAGTTTTTGTTTTTACCAATAGAGGTAAAAAAAAAAAATCAGCAAGCAATAGTTACGGGGAGAAGGGGAGGAAGGAGTTAATTATGGCTAATTAGGATTAGATATACTTTATTGGTAAAAAAAATAAAATAACTAGGGGTAAAAAAAAAAAAAATCAGCACACAATAGATATGGGGAGAAGGGGAGGAAAGGGTTAATTACGGCTAATTAGGATTAGATATAGTTTATTGGTAAAAAACAAAACAAAAACAAAACCTAAAGTATATCTAAACCTAATTAGCCGTAATTAACTCCTTCCTTCCCTTCTCCCCATAGCTATTGCTTGCTGATTTTTTTTTTTACCTCTATTTTTTTTATACCAATAAAGTATATCTAAACCTAATTAGCCGTAATTAACTCCTTCCTCCCCTTCTCCCCGTCGCTATTGCTTGCTGTTTTTTTTTTCTTCTAGTTTTTATTTATTTATTTATTTATTTTTTCTTCTAGTTTTTATTTATTTATTTATTTTTAACAATAAAGTATACCTAAACCTAATTAGTCGTAATTAACCCCTTCCTCCCATAGCTATTGCTTGCTGATTTATTTTTTTATTTTTTTAATTCTAGTTTTTGTTTTTACCAATAGAGGTAAAAAAAAATAAAAAATCAGCAAGCAATAGTTACGGGGAGAAGGGGAGGAAGGAGTTAATTAAGGCTAATTAGGTTTAGATATACTTTATTGGTAAAAAAAACAAACAAAAAAAAATAACTAAGGGTAAAAAAAAAAAAATCAGCACACAATAGATATGGGGAGAAGGGGAGGAAAAGGTTAATTACGGCTAATTAGGATTAGATATACTTTATAGGTAAAAAAAAAATAAAAATAACTAAGAGTAAAAAAAAGGGTTAATTACGGCTAATTAGGATTAGATATAGTTTATTGGTAAAAAACAAAACCTAAAGTATATCTAAACCTAATTAGCCGTAATTAACTCCTTCCTCCCCTTCTTCCCGTAGCTATTGCTTGCTGATTATTATTTTTTTTTACCTCTATTGGTAAAAACAAAAACTAGAATTAAAAAAAAAAATCAGCAAACAATAGTTACGGGGAGAAGGGGAGAAGGGGAGGAAGGAGTTAATTACGGCTAATTAGGTTTAGATATACATTATTGGTAAAAAAAATAAAAAAAAATAACTAGAGGTAAAAAAAAAATCAGCACGCAATAGATATGGGGAGAAGGGGAGGAAAGGGTTAATTACGGCTAATTAGGATTAGATATACTTTATTGGTAAAAAACAAAACAAAAACAAAGCCTAAAGTATATCTAAACCTAATTAGCCGTAATTAACTCCTTCCTCCCCTTCTCCCCGTAGCTATTGCTTGCTGATTATTATTTTTTTTATCTCTAGTTTTTTTTATTTACCATTAAAGTATAGCTAAATGCAACACTTTTTTTCGTTTTAGTTTTGGATAGAGAAGAGAAGGGTTAGAGCACCAGTCGTTTTTTTTTTTTTTGCTGTCTGTGACCTCGTTATGGAGATTCGCCATTTTTTGTCCTGTTTACCGTTATCAAGAGTGAAAGAAAATCCCAAAAGTTGACATCACAACACTAATAGAAGAGAAATCTTCCAATGGGGACACTAGTTCTGATGACACACTAGGATTCCCTCACTCTGGAGGGATCTCCTCTCACTTCCTGTTTTGGCTATGTGACAGGAAGTAAGGGGAAATCCCAGCAATGGGACACAGATGGCAAAAATAAATAAAAAGTCTGGGTTTTCAGCCCTCCCTTACTCTATCAAAAATGTTTGAAAAAGTTTTGCCTTTAGTTACACTTTTTTAGAAATGTTTGCATTTTACTTTGTTTATTAGTTTTTTTAGCGTTTTTAATTTATAAATGCATTTATTGTGTTTTGTACGGGAAGTTTTAGTATCACTTTAAACTGGAAAATTAGATGTTAAAATGTTTACTTTTTGTTTATAGCAAAACTTTTTGTAAACCAACACACTGGTCACAACATTTTTTATTACATTTTTTTTGCATATTCTGTCTATAGATTCAATAAAAATAAAATCATTTTACAAAACAATATTGTCAACAGAAAGAGTGTTTTTTCCTAAACAAAACATTGTACAGTACAGTAACAATGTAGTTACAGTTTGTTACATTGTTACCTTAAGTAATGACACCAAATAAACCGTCTCATAGCAGAAGTGCAACAATTGCTGTGCTCCATGATGGAGTGTGTGCGGGGGGGGGGGGGGGGGGGTGGGGGTGGGAGGGGAACTAGATAAGGGGCTTGCACACCAATCAGCCATAACATTATGACCACTGACAGGTAAAGTGAGTGAATAATATTGGGGAGGGAAGGCTCATTGATAGCGGTGGGGAGGGAAGACTCATCGTTGATGGAGATGGGAAGAGGAAGGTTCATTGATGGAGGTGGGGAGGGAGGGCTCATTGATAGAGATGGGGGAGGGAAGGCTCATTGATAGAGGTGGGGAGGGAGGACTCATTGATAGAGATGGGGGAGGGAAGGCTCATTGATAGTGGTGGGGAGGGAAGACTCATCATTGATGGAGATGGGAAGGGGAAGGCTCATTGATGGAGGTGGGGAGGGAAGGCTCATTGATGGAGGTGGGGAGGGAAGGCTCATTGATGGAGGTGGGGAGGGAGGGCTCATTGATAGAGATGGGGGAGGGAGGGCTCATTGATAGAGGTGGGGAGGGAAGGTTCATTGATGGAGGTGGGGAGGGAAGGCTCATTGATGGAGGTGGGGAGGGAAGGCTCATTGATGGAGGTGGGGGAGGGAAGGCTCATTGATGGAGGTGGGGGAGGGAAGGCTCATTGATAGAGGTGGGGAGGGAAGACTCATTGATGGAGGTGGGGAGGGAAAACTCATCATTGATGGAGGTGGGGAGGGAAGGCTCATTGATGGAGGTGGGGAGGGAAGGCTCATTGATGGAGGTGGGGAGGGAAGGCTCATTGATGGAGGTGGGGAGGGAAGGCTCATTGATGGGGGTGGGGAGGGAAGGCTCATTGATGGAGGTGAGGAGGGAAGTCTCATTGATGGAGGTGGAGAGGGAAGACTCATCATTGATGGAGGTGGGGAGGGAAGTCTCATCATTGATGGAGATGGGAAGGGGAAGGCTCATTGATGGAGGTGGGGAGGGAAGGCCCATTGATGGAGGTGGGGAGGGAAGGTTTATTGGTGGAGGAAGGGAGGGAAGGCTCATTGATGAAGGTGGGGGGGGGGGGGGTTGGCCCTTGAGCATGGAGCATTGGAGAAAGGTGGCCTGGTCTGATGGATTGTTTGAGGAACAAAACAACGAGTTTGAGGTCTTGACTTGGCCTCAGGGCTGGTGCAAGGAATTTTGTGTACTTGGGCAAAGGAGCATTTTGCATCCTACTCTCCCATCCATCTGACACCCCCTCCCTACACTATCCTCCCGCCACACCCACCATTGTGGCAGGAGAGCATTGTGACAAGAAAGGGGTATATGGGCAGTGTGACAGGAGGAGGACAGTAGGACAAGAGGGGGGTAGTGTGGGGGGCAGTATGACATGTGAGGGGGAGGGGGCAATGAAACAGGAGGGGGGCAGTGGGATAGGAAGGGGGTAGTGTGGGAGGAAGTGGGGCAGGAGGGATCAGTGGGATACATGTGGGGCAGTGGAACAAAAGGAAGGCAGTGAGACAGAAGGGGGTATTGTGGGGGGAAGTGGGATAGGAGGAAGCAGTGGCACACGTGTGGGGCAATGGAACAAGAGGGGAGTAGTGAGACAGGAGGGGGGAATTGGAACAGGAGGAGGGCAGTGGGACAGGTAGGGGTCAGTGTCACAAGCAAAGGGCAGTGTCAATCTGATCACATACTTTGGGAATGACCAATCCTCCCAGGTGGGGGACAGGGTGACAGGTGGGGTGCAGTGGGACAAGAGGGGGCAGGGGTCACTCTAATCACATACACCTTGGTGATGACCACTTTTTCCAGGTGGGGGGGGAGGCATTGTGACAGAAGGGGGGCAGTGTCATTCACACACACTTTGGGAAGCACCAGTCCTCCCCTGTCCTGCAGCGGCTCCTCCAGATGGTGTCAGTGTAGAGTATCTGGTGTCGGGGGGGTAGCTGTGTCCCAGGCAGGCAGAAGATCTCTGGCGGCAGCTTTGGCACAGAGCAGCGTGGGGTTCTTCACACTGACCACCCCCTCTTCTTCCTTCTCCTCCACAGGCCCTCCACCGGCACCCCCTTTGCCTTACCCACCCTACTCACCACACCATTCCTCATTGGAGCCTGCATAACAGCGAGCCCCCGACTGCTCCAAGCACACCTGGATCCGCCCACCGCCCCACCCTCCTCTGCACCCTTGCAGGGCCGATGGCTCCACATTCTCCAGATCTCAATTAAATTGATTATCTGTAGGATGTGCTGGTGAAACAAGTCAGATCCATAGAGGCCTCCACCTCCCAAATTACAGGACTTAAGGGATCTGCTACTGAGGGCTTGGTGCCAGATATCACAACATACCTTAACGGGTCTAGCGGGGTCCATGCCTGGACAGGTCAGGGCTGTTCTAGAGGCCAAAGGGGAAACCTACTCAATAATAGGTGGGTGGTCATAATGTTATGGCTGATCAGTGTGTGTATTTATCGGATAATAACGTGTATATTTCGCCACATTGTTTTTCTAGTTTTGGGCAGAGTGAAGGTGAAAACCCCAAAATAGGTTACATTTTTCCATCTAAGTCCGGCTGGGAAGATTCCTCCTTGCTTCCTGTTCCTAAGATGCAACAGGAAATGAGAGTGAATTTTACTCATAGACAGTTGTCACACCAGAACACGTGTCCTCTTTTTTTGTTAAAAAAAAATATATATTATATATATATAAAATTTTTAAAAAAAAAATAAACAAAAAAAACAAAACATAAAAAAACATAAAAATTATATAAAAATATACACACATATATATATATATATATTATATATATATATATATATATATATATATATATATATATATATATATATATATATATATATATATATATATATATATATATATAGTTATATAATGTATATTATATATATGTATATTTTTATATAATAAAATATTATAATAATAAATTAATTATTATATATTAATAATAATTATATATATATTTAATAAATTAATATTATATATTATAATATTTTATTATTATATAAAAAAAATATTTATATAATAAAATATTATAATATATAATATTAATAAATTTATGAATAATAATAATTATATATATATATATATATATATATATATATATATATATATATATATATATATATATATATATATTTTTTATAAATTAAAATTATATATTATTATAATATTTTATTATTATATAAAATATATATATATATATATATATATATATATATATATATATATATAAATATATTTTTATGTTTGTTTTTTATTTTTTTAAAGCATTTTTTATATATAAAGTATATTTTTATATACTAAAATATTATAATAATATATAATATTAATTTATTTTTATATATATCTATATATATATATATATATATATATATATACACACACACACACACACACCATATATTAAAAATAATTATTTTTTTAAATATAAAAAATAAAATAAGATAACAAATATTTTGTTGGAGTACATTCTATCCTTTACTGCGATGCAGCATATAAATACACCATTTAGAAATACAGTCCAATCACACAATAAATAAAATGCCTAACGTGATGTGCCCTGAACTATTCATGCATGTCGCTGCTTTACCCTGTTAGCATTACGTGGCGCCTAAGGTACCCCCGAAATACCTAGCAGTGCAATGTCAGATGTGTGGTGTTGGACCCCCACCCCCCCCCCACATCCTACATGGCGCCACAACCAAACTCTACGCAATACTTCAATAAGAATTGGATGTGATTGGGGGGTGGGGGGGGCAGTGAAGCGGGATAAAGGAGGGGAAGGAGCTCAAAGGCCCAAGGCTTTATTGAAGGACGACACATATAGGGAGAGTTGGGGGGAGGAGAACACCTTCTCAGACATTGTCCTCCACCGTAAAGGCGAAGTTAACCTTTTGCACCCCCAGTAGATATTTAAAAATCTGTGCAGCTTTGAAAAATAATCATTTTATTGTTTTACATTATTGTTGGCCATTATGGATCTCCATCAGAAGCCTGGCTAAAAAAAGACTCCTCGTTAGAGAGAGTTTGAGTTTGAGTTTGAGATCTGGATCTAAAATTTTTCCGACAACAAAATCCGATCGTTTAAATTCCGATCGCGTCGTAGACAATTTCCGACGGACAAAGTGCCAGGCACGCTCAGAATAAAATTACGAGACGAAAGCTATTGGCCACTGGCCCTCTTTATAGACCCGTCGTACGTGGTTTACGTCACCTCGTTCCCGAACGAACGATCGGATTTCCCGACAACTTTGTGTGACCCGTGTGTATGCAAGACAAGTTTGGGACAAAATCCGTCAGAAAAAAAATCAGACGGATTTTGTCGTTGGAATGTCCGACCCGTGTGTGCGGGGGCATTAGGCCTCATTCACAGAGGCTTGTTTTTGCCCACAGGCGTTCCGTGCATACCCATGTAGGCAGTCTCATTTATGCCAACTAAAAAAAAAAAAAAAAATAAAAAAAAACACTTACTGCAAAAAACAAAAACAAAAAAAAAATTATATTGGCCTCCGACAATTGATTCTTTGTTTAACTGTAAAATGTGTATTTATTTCTTCTATAACAAAGCATAGAATCATGACAAACAATTCTGCAATTACGTTTCTTTTTTTTCTTTTTTTTTCTCTCTTGTCAAATTTGTTTATTGAATTTTATTTATTTTATTATTTTATTTGAATTTTAACAATTAGTATACATAAGTACATATGGTGGCAGCACAAGAAAAGATCACATATATGGTAATAATAATATCGAGTTGTAGTTCCAACATAAACTAAAAGTAGTTTAACTAAAACAATTTTAACATGGATCGAACTAATCAAAAGATTGCATCATACATTGTATATGAGAGGATAAAACCTGCAATTCCATTTCTTATTAGTGTTTGCTAAATAATGCATACGATTAAAAGTAAGCAAACAAAACGGTGAGAAGGTATCCAGGTGATATTCGTGCTTTTTGATACCTTGGTCTCGCTTACTAGACATGTGCACTGCGAAAAATTAGTTTGTTTTCATTTCATTTGTTTTTTTGTTTTGTTTTTTCCCCCATTTTTCAGGTCATTCGTTATATGATCGCAATTCGTAAATTCCTGAATTTGTAAAGTCGGAAATTCTAAAATTCATAAATTTGTAAATCCGAAAAAAAAGAAAAGAAAAATCCACAAATTCGAAAGAACGAAAATCAAAAAAAATTCTAAATAATAAAATGAACCAACTAATATTATAAATATTAAATTATAGGTATTGTAATTTCCTTCCAAATTTGGCTGTTTGTGAACGTAACGAATACCAATTTATCAGAATTAACGAAAACCAGTTTTTCTGCAATTACATTTCTTTTTTTTTTTTTTTCTCTCTTGTCAAATTTGTTTATTGAATTTTATTTATTTTATTATTTTATTTGAATTTTAACAATTAGTATACATAAGTACATATGGTGGCAGCACAAGAAAAGATCACATATATGGTAATAATAATATCGAGTTGTAGTTCCAACATAAACTAAAAGTAGTTTAACTAAAACAATTTTAACACGGATCGAACTAATCAAAAGATTGCGTCATACATTGTATAAGAGAGGATAAAACCTGCAATTCCATTTCTTATCAGTGTTTGCTAAATAATGCATACGATTAAAAGTAAGCAAACAAAACGGTGAGAAGGTATCCAGGTGATATTCGTGCTTTGTGATACCTTGGTCTCGCTTACTAGACATGTGCACTGCGAAAAATTTGTTTGTTTTCATTTCATTCGTTTTTTTGTGGGTTTTTTTGCCCGTTTTTCAGGTCATTCGTTATATGATCGCAATTCGTAAATTCCTGAATTTATAAAGTCGGAAATTCTAAAATTCATAAATTTGTAAATCCGAAAAAAAAAATCCAAAAATTCGAAAGAACGAAAATCGAAAAAAATTCTAAATAATAAAATGAACCAACTAATATTATAACTATTAAATTATAGGTATTGCAATTTCCTTCCAAATTTGGCTGTTTGTGAACGTAACGAATACCAATTTATCCGAATTAACGAAAACCCGTTTTTTTTCCGAATATTCAAAAAAAAATTCATGAATTCGTAAATCCGAAAAACCCCGACAATTCAAAAATCTGAAATAATAACATATTAACTTATAGTTAGATTGGAATTTCCTTTAAAATTTCAAATTTGGCTGTTAGCGAACGTAACGAATACTAATTTATCCGAAGTAAAAAATTATCCAAAATAACGATTGCCGCATCTAAACAAATGAAACAGAACAAATTAATAATAAAAAAAGTTTATTATTTTTATTATTATTATTATTTTTATTATTATGAATTCGTTATGTTCCATTCGTTCAGATAAGCCATTCGTTATTTTGGATAATTTGTAACTTCGGATAAATTCGTATTTGTTACATTCACTAACAGCCAAATTTGAAAAAGAAGTTACAATATAATTATGAGTTAATAGTTATTATTTTAGATTTTTCAAATTGTCAGGTTCTTTCAGATTTACGAATTGTCAAATTTACGAATTCATGAATTTTTTAATATTTAAATTTACGAATATTTGGAAAAAATGTGTTAAACTGGTTTTTCGTTAATTCGGATGTTTTCGAATTAAGGAATTTGTCTAAATTTGTTTAAAAAAAAATAAAAAATAATTCGGAACTAAAGGAATTGCACATGTTTATCGTTTATCCCAATTGGGCTCAAACTGTAAGCAGGGACCGGTTATCAATACGATCGACAAGGAAGAGATAAATGGATACTCAAACTTTAAAAAGAAGATCATTGTAGTATTGTATTGTATTGTATTGTAGTAATTAGAAGCTCTAGGATGGTTCAGCCCAAGCTTGCCATTTTTTTTTATTTTTTTTTTATAACCAGTTCTAGAATAATTTTTGCATGCTAGCATCATTTCGTATTGTGCTCGAATATTCAATCTAATGATGACGTTTGATATATTCAGAGAATTGCTTCTGATAAATGAATTCTGACACATTTCACAGAATAGAAAGAATATATAATATATTCTATTCTAATCTTTTCTATTCGAATTCATTCTGTACCAAATATATATTATATATATTTTTTTTTCTATTCTATTGTTTTTTTTTCTATGCTAGTCTTTTCTATTATTTTCTATTCCATTCTTAGGCCAAAAATAATAAGCTGACGCCACAGATTTCAAAACTGATCCTATAGCACCCTCTAGTGTTCAGATTGCAGAATGATCTGTGATTACTAATTACTCCTTTTTTCTTTTTTTATCTTTTTTTAGTGAGTCCAGCAGCAACTCAACAGAACCCTGGTAAGAAAAATCGGTATTTTTGTTTTAATTGTTGTAATTTACAAAGAAATCTGGTGTAGGGTGCAGATGTTGCTCATCAGTCAGAAGGAATATTATTATTATTATTTTTTTTTTTAATGGTTAATACTACGTTTTAAGTTGGCATGGCAGGATCTCTCGCTCGTGTTCTCACTGCGGTTCTGGTCATTTTGGCAAAGACCTTGTATGGATGGTTCATGAGTTTTATTATGCAACTTTTTTTTGTATTTTTTTTTTTTTTTTACAATTTGTTAGGAGCCCCATTAAGGGGCTTTGGTGAAATAGCAGAGAAAGGCACTGAGGACAGAGATTACCCAGTTCCTTTCTTTGTAGCCTCGGCTCCCGTGAGGGTAGGGGCGTTCAGCAGGGGAATCTGCATCGCACAGGGTGATTAGTGTGTGCCCAGGCACACCCAGCACACCCTGTGCACATGCCTATGCACCTGGGGCAAATCATTTTTTACATCCCCCCCCCCCTCTATATACTGTATACAAATGATTTAAAATTAGTAAAATTGTTCAATTAAATGAATAACTATAATGTCTTGAAAAGAAACAAAGGCAATTAAAAAAAAGTCTCTGTCTGAATGTTGTGCAAATACAGTATGTATAACAGATACACTCACCGGACACTTTATTATTTAGACCTGTTAATTGGTGCTTTGTGCACTGGTCCAAATCATTTGGTGGAGGGGGGATTATGGTGTGGGGTGGAAGGGGGATTATGGTGTGGGGAGAGGGGGGATTATGGTGTGGGGTGGAAGGGGGGATTATGGTGTGGGGTTGTTTTTCAGGGGTTGGGCTTGGCCCCTTAGTTCCAGTGAAGGGAACTGTTAAGGCGTCAGCATAACAAGACATTTTGGACAATTTCATGCTCCCAACTTTGTGGGAACAGTTTGGGGGCGGCCCCTTCCTGTTCCAACATGACTGCCCACCAGTGCACAAAGCAAGGTCCTTAAAGACATGGATGAGCGAGTTTGGGGTGGAGGAACTTGAGTGGCCGGCACAGAGTCCTTGACATCAACCCGATAGAACCCATTTGGGATGAATTAGAGCGGAGACTGCGAGCCAGGCCTTCTCATCCAACATCAGTGCCTGACCTCACAAATGCGCTCCTGGAAGAATGGTCAAACATTCCCGTAGACACACTCCTAAACCTTGTGGACGGCCTTCCCAGAAGAGTTAAAGCTGTTATAGCTGCAAAGGGCGGAGCCAACTCAATATTGAACCCTACGGAATAAGACTGGGATGCCATTAAAGTAAATGTGTGTAATGGCAGGCGTCCCAATACTTTTGGTAATCTAGGGTATGTATAGATCAAGGTATCAGGTACAGTGTTAGCAGCTTTCCTTTGTTCCTGTAATAACTAAATATATGCTGAGGAGGTCTAATGTTGCTGGTGGGGGACTTATTGTTGCCGAGGGTGGGTCTTATATTGCTGGGGGGGAGGGGGGGTCAGATGTTGCTGGGAGAGATCTTCTGTTGAGGGAGGGACTATTGTTGTTGGCTGACGGAGAGTCTATTGATGCTGGCTGCGGGGAGATCTGTTGTTGCTGCAGATAGTCTATTGTTACTAGAGGGGAAAATGTTGTTGCGTCTGATTCATTGTTGTTAGGGGGATCTATTGTTACTGGCTGCAGGGGATCCATTTTACTGCTTTTCTTGCTATCGTTACCAAATTCCGTACAAATTACTGAGCACCACAAAATTATATGTGGTTCTGTATTCTTTAAAAGGGGCGGTACTGGGAGGTGGGTAGGGGATGGAACCATGGGATGGTGCTCGGAGGTGGGTAGGGGGCGGAACCATGGGATGGTGCTCGGAGGTGGGTAGGGGATGGAACCATGGGATGGTGCTCGGAGGTGGGTAGGAGGCGGAACCATGGGATGGTGCTCGGAGGTGGGTAGGGGGCGGAACCATGGGATGGTGCTCGGAGGTGGGTCGGGGCGGAACCATGGGATGGTGCTCAGAGGTGGGTCGGGGCGGAACCATGGGATGGTGCTCGGAGGTGGGTAGGGGGCGGAACCATGGGATGGTGCTCGGAGGTGGGTAGGGGGCGGAACCATGGGACGGTGCTCGGAGGTGGGTAGGGGATGGAACCATGGGATGGTGCTCGGAGGTGGGTAGGGGGCGGAACCATGGGATGGTGCTCGGAGGTGGGTAGGGGATGGAACCATGGGATGGTGCTCGGAGGTGGGTAGGGGATGGAACCATGGGACGGTGCTCGGAGGTGGGTAGGGGATGGAACCATGGGATGGTGCTCGGAGGTGGGTAGGGGGCGGAACCATGGGATGATGCTCGGAGGTGGGTAGGGGATGGAACCATGGGATGGTGCTCGGAGGTGGGTAGGGGATGAAACCATGGGATGGTGCTCGGAGGTGGGTAGGGGATGGGACCATTGGATGGTGCTCGGAGGTGGGTAGGGGATGGAACCATGGGATGATGCTCGGAGGTGGGTAGGGGGCAGAACCATGGGATGGTGCTCGGAGGTGGGTAGGGGATGGAACCATGGGATGGTGCTCGGAGGTGGGTAGGGGATGGAACCATGGGATGGTGCTCGGAGGTGGGTAGGGGATGGAACCATGGGATGGTGCTCGGAGGTGGGTAGGGGGCGGAACCATGAGATGGTGCTCGGAGGTGGGTAGGGGATGGAACCATGGGATGGTGCTCAGAGGTGGGTAGGGGATGGAACCATGGGATGGTGCTCGGAGGTGGGTAGGGGGCGGAACCATGGGATGGTGCTCGGAGGTGGGTAGGGGATGGAACCATGGGATGGTGCTCGGAGGTGGGTAGGGGGCGGAGACAAGGGGTGACTCCAAAAGGGGGAGTTCCTGCACCTGTTCTCTGAGAAAAAAAGCCCTGTATATATATATATATATATATTTGTAATTATTATTACTGGTATATGAAGATGATTTTTGTTCCCCTGAAAAGCTCCCTTTGTGTCTTTGCAGCACCATCGACAGAGTCGCGCTGAAGATCGCCACGCCGATTATAATCACGGTGTTCGTTCTGGCGCTGTATCTGCACGCTCAGCAGGTGGAGTCTACGGCCCGGCTGGACTTCCTGTGGAAGCTTCAGGTACTTCACTGTGAGACCCCCAAATTGTTCCGGAGGATTCTGTACAAAGTCGGGGGGGGGGGGGGGGGGAGGGAGTGATTAGGACTGAATTGCCACCAGATGCCGTTTGCATGCTGGTTTGTATAAAAAGAGTTTTTGTATCAATAAATGATCTCTTCATAAAAACTGAATTTTGCCAAAACTTTCTGTGGGAGCCGTGGACAGGGGACATGTGTCTCTGATTATAAAACGCTTCATGGGAAACAAAATGTTTCAATTATAAAGGGACACATGTTGGAAATCTTTTCTTATATACAGGGCAGTATATAAGGCAGGGCAAAAGGGGCGGCTGCCGTGGGCACCATCATTGTTGTGGGGCCCAAAGCAGCTGCCTCATACTTGCCAACTATCCCAGTTTAAATTCCCTTGTCCCTTGCAGTTTTAGTCCCGTGCTGTGTCCCGATAGCTCAGTGTGAAGTTCTGTTACTGATGCTGCCCTGCTCTGCCCTATTGCCGTGTACAGGGGACTCACCTGCAGACCCTGTGTTTACATATAAATACCCTGCAATGATATGTAAATAGCGGCAGCATTAATATGTATATAGCCACGGACCAGCGGCATTGATATGTAACTAGAGGCAGCATTCATATGTATATCATGCCCCCCTGAGGCTATATCTACCTCTGCTGAATGCTGCTCACTGAGGAGGTATAGGGGCATGCTTGAAAGTCCTGACTACAACTGTGGTTATTGAGCCTAACATCAGCCTGTTCTGCAAAGCAAATTGCCCCTTACATTGGTGGTCAGTATAAATCCCTCCTTACATTGGTAGTTACTGTGAATGCTTCTATTACACTGGGGGTCCGTGTAAATTCCCCATTACACTGGGGGTCCTGTAAATTCCCCATTACACTGGGGGTCCGTGTAAATTCCCCATTACACTGGGGGTCCGTGTAAATTCCCCATTACACTGGGGGTCCGTGTAAATTCCCCATTACACTGGGGGTCCGTGTAAATTCCCCATTACACTGGGGGTCCGTGTAAATTCCCCATTACACTGGGGGTCCGTGTAAATTCACCATTACACTGGGGGTCCGTGTAAATTCCCCATTACACTGGGGGTCCGTGTAAATTCCCCATTACATTGGTGGCCAGTGTAAATTCCTCATTACATTGGTGGTCAGTGGAAATTCCCCATTACATTGGTGGTCAGTGTAGAGTCCACCACTATATATTTGCCAAAGATTTCCAGCTGTGCTCTACACAGGATTCAGAATTTTCCACAGCGTGCTGCCTCCTAACTAATCCCATCCCCCCACCACTGCCACTGATCCCATCAACGCCCCCAGCATTGCCACTGATCACCCCCCCCCCCCCCCCCCTCCAGCATTGACACTTTTCCCAGGAGTCCTAGGAGTCTTCTGTCTGTTGATGGGTCCGCTCACCTCCACAGTCCATGGTGTGCAGGCAATGAGGAGATGATGTGCAGTATCCTTTAGCAACTATTCAGTGAACAGTAATGATGTGCACTAACCTCTTGCAACCAATCATAGAGCGGTAAGGACACGCAGTAACCTCTAGCAACCAACCAATGACGAGTAATAATGTGGAGTAACCTCTAGCAACCAATTAATGAATGGTTAGGATGTCCAGTAACCCCTAGCAACCAGTAAGCAGTATTGATGTACAGTAATCTCTAGCAACCAATCAGTGAGCAGTGTTGATGTGCAGTAATCTCTAGCAACCAATCAGCGAGCAGTATTGATGTACAGTAATCTCTAGCAACCAATCAGCGAGCAGTATTGATGTACAGTAATCTCTAGCAACCAATCAGTGAGCAGTATTGATGTACAGTAATCTCTAGCAACCAATCAGCGAGCAGTATTGATGTACAGTAATCTCTAGCAACCAATCAGCGAGCAGTATTGATGTACAGTAATCTCTAGCAACCAATCAGTGAGCAGTATTGATGTACAGTAATCTCTAGCAACCAATCAGCGAGCAGTATTGATGTACAGTAATCTCTAGCAACCAATCAGTGAGCAGTATTGATGTACAGTAATCTCTAGCAACCAATCAGCGAGCAGTATTGATGTACAGTAATCTCTAGCAACCAATCAGCGAGCAGTATTGATGTACAGTAATCTCTAGCAACCAATCAACAAGCAGAAGTTATGTGCTGTAACCTCTAGCAAATAATTGACTCCCCCTAGTGTTTTGCATACACTTTAACCCTCTCACCCAGTGTGTCTTTAAGTAAGGTACAACGTTTAGGTTCCCCTTCCCCCACTCCTGACTGTCGTTCCCGCTGTCTCGCCATATGATGAAAAGGAAGGCTGTAAGAACGGAGGATGGGAGCTACCCCCCGCTGCCTCTGTGCACACAGCCCGGGGACCCTTGCCTGGGGGTTCACACCCAGACCCGACCCTATAAACATTGATTGAGTGTCCTTCAAATAGCAAAGAGTGTGATGAAAATGGAAAGTCTATTTAATGGAATAATAAAGCCGCCGCTGCTGTTTGGCATTGAGTTCAGTAAAGACCTCCACCTGGTCAGCTGTATTCCACAGAATGTAAAATGATGTCTGCATGTTCTTCTCCTCTCACATGGTGGTGTCCACCTTCTTCTTGTAGGCCACGGAGGAGAAGGAGGAGATGGAGGAGCTCCAGGCCTACAACCGGCGCCTCCTCCATAATATTCTTCCCAAGGATGTGGCCGCCCACTTTCTGGCGCGGGAGAGGCGCAACGACGAGCTCTATTACCAGTCGTGTGAGTGCGTCGCCGTCATGTTCGCCTCCATTAGCAACTTCTCTGAGTTCTACGTGGAACTGGAGGCCAACAACGAGGGGGTGGAGTGTCTGCGGCTCCTCAACGAGATCATCGCGGACTTCGACGAGGTGAGGCCAGGGAGTGGCGCTCTTCCCTCTAACGAAGGGTTAGAAAGTAACAGTGCGATTGATGGCGGGAGGAATACATCCAGTGGGCGGAGATTCTTCCCGGACCAGTTGGGTGGTGGGACAATCCATAAAACACATTTCCAGTTTATTTAAAAGGCAGCTGCAGTTAAAAAAAAAAACATTGGATCCCCCAACGACCCCAATACAATATGGCGGACATCATAGCGTGACATCACAGGTCGGGGCTCCATAGTTCTGCAGGCCGTGTCACTTCCCCGCCTTCTTTCTGCTGTCTGGGCTGTGGAACATCACAACATTGGTGACCCCCAACATGGGTTCTCTCTAGCTCAGGGGTCTCCAAACTTTTCAGTATGAGGGCCACAGTGTACCCCTTGTGTCAGGGTCTCCATCAGGGCACTCCTTACCTTGGGTTCCCCATCAAAGTCCCCCCCTTACATCAGGTTCCCCATCAGAGCCACCATTACATCAGGGACCCCACCAGAGTCCCGTCCCCCCCTTACATCAGGTTCCTCATCAGAGCCCCCTTCCATCAGGTTCCCCATCAAAGCCACCATTACACCAGTACCCCCACTTACATCAGGGTCCCAATCAGTGTCCCTCGTTACATTTGGGTATCCATCAGAGTCCTGCCTACCTTAGGTTCCCTATAAAATTCCCCCTTACACCAAGTTCCCCATCAGAGCCCCCCTTTCCATCAGGTTCCCCATTAAAGTTTCCCTTACACCAGGTTCCCTATCAGAGCCCCTTTTTCAATCAGGGTCCCCATCAGAATCCCCCCTTACATCAGGGTCTTCATCAGAGTGCTCCTCACCTCAGTTTTCCCATCGGAGTCCCCCTTTCCATCAGGTTCCCCATCAAAGTCCCCCCATTACATCAGGGTCCCAACCAGAATAACCCCTTATATCAGGTTCCCCATCACAGCCTCCCCTTCCATCAAGTTCCCCATCAGAGCCCCCCCTTCCCATCAGGTTTCCCATTAAAGTTTCCCTTACACCAGGTTCTGTATCAGAGCCCCCTCTCCAATCAGGGTCCCCACCAGAATCCCCCCATACATCAGGGTCTTCAGAGTCCTCCTTACTTAAGTTTCCCCATCAGAGTCCCCCTTTCCATCAGGTTCCCCATCAAAGTCCCCCATTACATCAGGGTCCCAACCAGACTACCCCCTTACATCAGGTTCCCCATTAGCGCCTCCCCTTCCATCAAGTTCCCCATCGGAGCCCCCTTTACATCAGGTTCCCCATTAAAAGTTCCCTTACATCAGGTTCCCTATCAGAGTCCCCCATTACATCAGGGTCTTCATCAGAGTCCTCCTTACTTCAGGTTCCCTATCAGAGTCCCCATTACATCAGGATCTTCATCAGAGTCCTCCTTACATCAGGTTCCCCATCAGAGTCCCCCATTACATCAGGGTCTTCATCAGAATCCTCCTTACTACAGGTTCCCTATCAGAGTCCCCATTACATCAGGGTCTTCATCAGAGCCCTCTTTACTTCAGGTTCCCCACCAGAGTCCCCCATTACATCAGGGTCTTCATCAGAGTCCTCCTTACATCAGGTTCCCCATCAGAGTCCCCCATTACATCAGGGTCTTCATCAGAGTCCTCCTTACATCAGGTTCCCCATCAGAATACCCCATTACATCAAGGTCTTCATCAGAGCCCTCTTTACTTCAGGTTCCCCACCAGAGTCCCCCATTACATCAGGGTCTTCATCAGAGTCCTCCTTACATCAGGTTCCCCATCAGAGTCCCCCATTACATCAGGGTCTTCATCAGAGTCCTCCTTACTTCAGGTTCCCTACCAGAGTCTCCCATTATATCAGGATCTTCATCAGAGTCCTCCTTACATCATGTTCACCATCACAATCCCCATTACATCAAGGTCTTTATCAGAGCCCTCCTTACTCCAGGTTCCCTATCCGAGTCCCCCATTACATCAGGGTCTTTATCAGAGTCCTCCTTACTTCAGGTTCCCCACCAGAGTCCCCCATTACATCAGGGACTTCATTAGAATCCTCCTTACATCAGAGTCCCCCATTAAAGTCTCCCCTTACATCAGATTCCCCATCAGAGTCCTCCTTACGTCAAAGATCCCCATCAGATTCCCCATCATATTGCCCCCTTAAATCAGAGTCCCCCCCCCCCTTACATCAGTGTCCCCCATACCCTTATCTGTGGGGGTAGTAAGGTGGCTTAAAAACATGTTTTTGGTGGATAGATGAGTCCCGGAGATACTGACAGTAACAACGCACAGGGACAGAGTGAAGGGATTGGGGGATACGTGAAATCAGCTCATACAGATAACCCAAATCTTCCAATGACCCCCCACATTGACAGATCATCAGCGAGGATGAGTTCCGGCAGCTGGAGAAGATCAAGACGATCGGCAGCACCTACATGGCGGCTTCGGGACTCAACGATACGACTTACGACAAGGTGGGGAAATCGCACATCAAGGCGCTGGCCGATTATGCAATGAGGCTGATGGATCAGATGAAATACATCAACGAACATTCGTTCAACAACTTCCAGATGAAGATCGGTAAGTGCCCCCTCCCCTCCCCCCCTCCATCGCAAAACCTTCAGGATTACCCAATGAAGCGAAGCGAGCCCCAGGAACCAATCAGATGTGAGCGAGCTGCAGTCAGGGCGACATAAAATAACTCCTGGATGTTGGGGGGGGGGAGGGGGGATTGCCTCACTCTGACCTTTGACCTACCTGTAGGTTCTTCTAAACGAATGATTTATAATGACCTCAGACAAAAACATTCCTGGTCCTGGGGG
The DNA here is from genome assembly GCF_037356315.1 of Lithobates pipiens. Classification (NCBI taxonomy): domain Eukaryota; kingdom Metazoa; phylum Chordata; class Amphibia; order Anura; family Ranidae; genus Lithobates; species Lithobates pipiens. The sequence goes on along the minus strand of NW_027507784.1, from coordinate 345,789,382 downwards.
GAGGCGGACAGAGCATGCTGGGGGTTGTAGCTCTGCAAGTACTCATAGGATTACATTTTATTGTCTCGTGTCTGACAGGGCTGAACATTGGACCCGTGGTCGCCGGGGTGATCGGGGCCAGGAAACCGCAGTACGATATTTGGGGGAACACGGTGAATGTGGCGAGTCGCATGGACAGCACCGGAGTGCCAGAGAGGATCCAGGTGAGCTGATTATGGCATCTCTCACTGTATTCAACATATAAAATATGGCATATTTACCACTTGCAGCCAGTAGGGGACAAACTCTGTGCAAGAGCAGGAGGTTCCTGGGAGCTCTACAGACTTGGTGCCCCATGTGAGGCAGTGAGGCATGCCAGCCTTAGGCACTTACTGTTCTGCCCTCACATCACCCCCACCCCCAGCATCTAACCCTGCCAGAAGATATGGCCCTTTGCTTCACTTTATCCAGGCCCTTGGGGCACCATTCCTCCCACTGACACCAATGACGGGACACTATTCCTTTAACTGACACCAATGATGAGGCACTATTCCTCCCACTGACCCCAATGATGGGGCACTATTCCTCCCACTGACACCAATGATGGGGCACTATTCCTCCCACTGACACCAATGACGGGACACTATTCCTTTCACTGACACCAATGATGAGGCACTATTCCTCCCACTGACCCCAATGATGGGGCACTATTCCTTCCACTGACACCAATGATGGGGCACTATTCCTCCCACTGACACCAATGATGGGGCACTATTCCTCCCACTGACACCAATGATGGGGCACTATTCCTCCCACTGACACCAATGACGGGACACTATTCCTCCCACTGACACCAATGACGGGACACTATTCCTCCCACTGACACCAATGATGGGGCACTATTCCTCCCACTGACACCAATGATGAGGCACTATTCCTCCCACTGACACCAATGATGGGGCACTATTCCTCCCACTGACACCAATGATGAGGCACTATTCCTCCCACTGACACCAATGATGGGGCACTATTGATCTTTTATTAAAAAGAATCAAGCGACCAATTTTATACAAAAGTAAAAAAACAAAACCATATTATAAAACGTCAACAGAAAACAAAGAAATACACATCAACGTCCAGAATATATACAATATATACATAGTCCATTAGCAAAACATGTTTAGAAAACTATTTACATAAAGCAGCAGAGAGGGTCTAAGAGGCACAACCCATCACCTATGTACGCAGCCATTTATCAAAAATGAATAAGTTATAAAATTTGGGGTGACAAGAGACAGACAGCCACACCCGGGAAAGAGACTCCTGGCAGTCAGGGAGGCTTGAAACCCCATCCACGCCTTCAACCAAGCCCCCTGACTCCACTTGTCTCTCTCAAGCCCCCCGACTCCGCTTGTCTCTCTCAAGCCCCCCGACTCCGCTTGTCTCTCTCAAGCACCCGAATCTTCTCCACCTCATGCAGAATGTCATACACCACCACCTCAACAGGAAGGATTTTATGCCGAATGCTGACCTGACACCGTGCGTTCCAGGTGAAATAACGGACTACTAGGCTAACTAGAAAAAGTGTATCCAAACAAAAACCCCACCAGTATTGAATGCTCCTTACGCCCACTCAGCATAACCCAGCCTGGAGAGGAAAGGGACACCGAGGGCCCACCCCACCTGTTTGTACACCTCTATGTTAAAGGGGCAATGAAGCAGAAAATGGTCCATAGTCTCCTCCTCACCTGCACACTCCTCCCGAGGACAGCTACGATCCACCCCACTGCGGAATTTCAAATTGCCCCGAACATAGAGCCTCCCATGGAAGCACAACCAGGCCGGATCCCTAAATTTAGGGGGTACTCTGTCCAAATTAATCAATCTTAACCCCACCCTCAAAACTGGGCCTGGGCAATCCCTTAAAGCGGAGGTCCACCCTAAAACGGACCTTCCGCTCATCGGATTCCTCCCCCCCTCCGGCGCCACAATTGGCACCTTTCAGGGGGGAGGGGGGTGCAGTTACCTGGATAATCCAGGTAACTGCACCCACTTCCGGGCTAGCTCTCTGCGGAAAGGGGCGTACATTACGCCCCTTTCCGCAAGTGCCCGCCCCCTTCCGCAAGTGCCCCGCTGCCTGCTGGGAAACACACAGATCCCAGAGGCAGCGGGGACCGTCCTCATTGCACAGCGCGGCTCGCGCATGCGCAGTAGGGAACCGGGAAATGAAGCCGAAACGCTCCATTTCCTGATTCCCATACCCAAGATGGCGGCGGCAGCACTTGAGTGTCGATCTAGAGATCGGCTTCGGGTGCCGACATCGCGGGCGCGCTGGACAGGTAAGTGTCACTATTTTAAAAGTCAGCAGCTGCAGTATTTGTAGCTGCTGACTTTAAAAAAAAAAAAAAATGCGGAGTCCCGGCGGACTCCCGCTTTAAGTACAGTTGGTCATGAAAGACTTTGCTCAAGACTCGACTCATAAGGACTTTCCTCGGAACCGATCTGAGATCTTCAGCCGACAATCGCCACTGCTGCAGTAACTTCAGGCACGGAGCAACATAGGCTGGTAGCTGACCACGATGACCCCTGAGATTCTTCACTTGGCCACCTTCTTCCCAAAGTCGCAGAAAAGGCCTAAACCAGGATCTAAATATGCCTACCCATCCAGGAGGTTCCACTGCAAGCATATTACCAATGTTACATTTGAGAAATAGCAGTGAAAAGAAAAGAACTGGGTTGACCATACCTAAGTCACCCTCCCTCCTGGATAGATAGGTGACATTCCTCTTGATGGGGTTCAGTCTGTTCCCCCACAGCATCTGGAAGAACACACTACTGACCCTAGCATAGAGAGACACTGGCAAGATGCAGACAAAGCTGACATACAAGAAGATCGGAATCAGGTAAGTCTTAATCAGATCAACCCTTTCCCTCAGAGATAACTTCCATCTCTTCCAGCTGACCACCTTAGTATTGGCAATTTCCAGCCTGCCTTCCCAGTTTTTGAGGCCATAATCGCCAGGTCCAAATTCAATGCCTAGAATCTTAATTCTTTCCTGGGGCACTGGAAAGGTGTCCGGGAGATCAAACCCCTCACCTTCCTTTCCCATCCAGAAAACTTCACTCTTTTCCTGATTGATCTTGGAGCCTGATGCTTCAAAATACCGTGATGTCAGAGAGACCACCTCCTCTGCTTCATCTGCCCCAGTGACAATCACCGACACATCGTCCGCATAGGCAACAACCCTCAAAGGCGGCTCACCCGGGAGCCCCACTGGCACCCCACACAACATGCCGCTCTCTAGCCTCCTGATGAAGGGGTCGAATGCAAACACACAGAGCAGGGGACTCAGAGGACAACCCTGGCGCACCCTGGAGCCAACCTCAAAGGACTGCCCAACCCAACCATTAACAAGAGGAAAGCTTTCTGCCCCCTTATACAAGACCTTTAACCAATCGACAAAACCACCCGGCAGACCGTACTTACTAAGGAGCAACCACAGGTACTCATCGTTAACACGATCAAAAGCCTTTGCCTGATCCAATGTCAGCAAATACTTTGCCCAGCCTGCAGCCCTGCACCGCTCCAAGGCCTCCCGGACAGCTAAAACCGCTGTGAAGGTGCTTCTACCCTGGACCGAACAGTGCTGATGGCGAGAAAGCAAAGACTCTGCTACTGACGATAGGCGCCAGAAAAGAATCTTTGCCAGTATCTTTCTATCGACATTAAGAAGGCTGATGGGGCACCAATACTCAATTATCGAAGGATCTTTACCCTTTGAAAGAAGAATCACAGCCGAGTGCCTCATGGAAGGGGAAAGCACCCCCTCAGCAAGGCAACTGTTAAAAACCTCTACCAAATGTGGGGCCAGAAAAGACTTAAAGGCTTTGTAAAACTCAGCCGTCAAGCCATCCGGTCCAGGTGACTTTTTGATGGCAAGCTGATCAATTGCCCTCATCACCTCTTCAACTGTGATCTCCTCTGTCAAATTCATCAATGGAACATCTCCACCATTTAGACCTGGAGTAGAGTCCAAAAAGCTGTCCATCTTGTCACGGTCAAGTTCTTTCCTCCCAAGAAGGTCAGCATAAAAGGACCTCACGACCTCCAGGATCCCTGACCTGGACTTTGCCAAGGAACCTGTACTGTCCTTAAGGCCAACAACTGTTTCAACAGCTACACCTTGTTTGCAGTTCTGGTAAGGGTCAGGCGAGTGGTACTTCCCATAGTCCCTCTCCAGAACCAAAGAGGCATGCCGGTCATATTGGCACTTCCTGAGGAGGAGTTTCACTTCGGAGATTGCCCCAGGATCTCCTCCTCTCGAGACAAGAATATCCAGCTTCCTCCGTAAACGTTGGTAGGTCATGTATTTATTAAACTGTTTTCTATTGGCTAGGCTCCTGAAAAATCCAGCGATCCTCTTTTTGGTCAGCTCCCACCACTCAGCCTTGCTGCTACAAAAGTCCAGGATGGTCACCTGAGCCTGAAAGAATTCCTCAAAGGATTGTCTAACACAGTGATGGTGAACCTTGGCACCCCAGATGTTTTGGAACTACATTTCCCATGATGCTCATGCACTCTGCAGTGTAGTTGAGCATCATGGGAAATGTAGTTCCAAAACATCTGGGGTGCCAAGGTTTGCCATAACTGGTCTAACATGTTCTTCCTTGTCGAATTCAATCTCCAGATGCCCTTGCCCCTCTGAGGGGCGTCTGAAGCATTCAGGACCACAGATAGCATACAGTGATCAGAGAACTCTACTGCCTGCACCACTGGGGGCGAGAAAGCAGAGGTCTCCTTCAAAAAAAACCTATCTATCCTACTCTGACTACTACCTTGATGAAAGGTGAACCCGGTGTCATCCGGGAGGTGCTTAATGTGCACATCCACAAGACCAACATCCCTAACCATACTATTTTAAAAAACGCTATCATATCCCAGACTGTCCTTGAAGTCCTTCCTGTCCTTGGGCCTAGTTATTGTATTAAAATCACCTCCAAAGACCACTTGCCGGGATGTAAAAAGAAATGGCTTGATCCTTGTAAAAAGGCATTTCCTGTCCCACTTTGTGTGCGGCCCATAAACATTAATTAGGCGCAGGTCCTGCCCCCCCCACAAGGACGTCTAAGACCATACATCTCCCAATCTCCACCTCAATAACCCGCCGGACATTTACCATACCGGTTTTAAACAACACCGCCGTAAGGCTCGGCCGCAAGAGACCAGAAAGATGGATAATACCTCCACTCTCTCTTGGCCATATGAATATCTGCCAAGGAGGTGAGCCTAGTCTCTTGCAAAAATAAAATTTCAGCCTCTAATTGGCTGAACAAAAAGAAGGCCATGGAACGAGCTCTTACTGACTTAATGCTGGCGACATTTATTGTCACCACTTTTAACGGAGGGGGAACCGTCATTTGGGTTATTGGGTGGATTGCTTATTAGCTCCCCTCTGCTGCTCATCACCAGAAGCCTCTCTCTTTCTTGAGGCCGCCTCAAACTCCATTTCAGAATCGGAACTTCGTTCCGAAGAAGCTCCAGATGAAGAAACATACCATTCAGAGGACCTACGATGGTTGGAGACTGGAGCCCGTTCCGTCCTCACCACCTGCTTCCGCTTCCCAACCTTCCTTCTCTCCTCCAGGTACTGCAGGTCAGCTTCAGAGATGCCATCATCTCTGTTTTTTTTCTTTGAAGTCTTCACAGAAGACTCCTTTACAGAGGAAGAAGCAACCTTTTTAGTACCTGCTACCACTCCTGGTGGGGGTGGTGTTCCCTTTGAGACAGACTTAGCCCCTGTACACACGGTCGGAGATTTCCACAACCAAATCTGTCGGATTCTGCCCGTCGGATCTTGTCCGAAACTGTTGCATACACACGGTCGGACAAAGTTGGCGAAAAATCCGATCTTTCAGAACGTGATGACGTAATTTTGTTACGATGGGACTACATTCAGGCTAGTAGCCAATAGCTTTGATGTAGGAAGTTGATCTGAGCATGCGTGGCACTTGGTCCGATCAAAATGCTACATGATCGGATTAGGTCCGACCGGCCCAGTTGGTCGGGAAATATTTCCAACATGTTGGAAAATTGGGTCCGACGGAGATTCGGACGGAATCAGTCCGATGCATACCACACACAGTCGGATTATCCGACGACACGGTCCGATAGAACACATTCCGACGGATTCTCCAACCGTGTGTACAAGGCTTTAGAAGGGGTAGACACCTGGGGGGGTAACTGACCCGGGGGGCACAGACTTGGAAGGTTCTGACACAAGAGGAGAGGATACAGTAGGCTGGGGGGACACAGAGACAGATACAGAAGGAATACTTACAGACACAGGAGGGGTGGCCACAGGAACTGGAGAGGGATCCTGAGCAGGACCAGGGGAGTCAGTCACCGCAGAGGAGGATGGTACACCAGGAACCTCACCCTCCATCCCGTCCAGCCTCGACAAGTCATCCATTACCTCCTTCTCCATATTGTGCCAGGCTTCAGGACATTTGCTGTAGGGATGGCCAAGGCGCAGGCACAGGTTGCACCTGATCATATCGGTGCAGTCCTTGGCCATGTGACCCTGACCCCGACACACTGAACATATCAAGGCTGAACAGGAGGAGCTCAAATGCCCCTTTTCTCCACAGCGGTGACACAGCTTCGGCTGACCAGGGTAGAAAATAGTCATCCTATCCCTCCCTATAAAAGCTGAGGAGGGCAGGTGACGGACAACATTCCCATCCCTGGCCAACCTGACCGTTACTGACCAACCCCCAGTCCAGATGTTACGCTCATTAAGGATTTTGCTGGGCTTAATCAAAACCTCCCCATAGTTCCGCAACCAAACCTCTAAATCCCGAGCGGGGACGCTCTCATTGGTCAGAATGATGGTGATTTTTTTAACAGTTGACCTCTGAGAGATCGCAACTGGGGCCAGACCTTCCCATTCAGGTCTTGACCTGCACTGAGCCTCATATCGCTCCCAGAACAGGTCAAGACCCTCTGGCCTGGTGAAGCTAACCGTATAATCCCTCGTCCCAGACACATGTATAAATGCATACAGATCATTTGCCCCAAAACCCATTTCTAAAATGAGATCCACCACCGCACGCCGCGCTGGAGGGACTGCACCACCTTCCCATTTCAGAATCACAACATTACGTCTGGGACCCCCAGCAGAAGCCAGAGACCCAAGACCAGATCCCGGGGTGCCCAAAGTGGTAGCCTGTAGGGGAAAACCCCGCTTGGGAGCGGAGCTACCAGGAGCAGAGCGTACCACCTGAGCAAACGTGGGTTTATCAGGGCCAAGGCCCCACAATGAAGTCACATTAGTCTGTACATTATTAGCATCATCAACTGTCTGAACTGGATTAGCAGAATCCGCAGCCGGACGATTGTCCATCACACTGGTGCTGGGGTGATTGTTATCAGTCACAGAAATTTTCCCATCAGGAATGATCACAGTTGCTGCTGCAGTACCAGCTGTCACCTGATGCTGCGCTGTAGAGTCCTCAGCAGCAGTGGGGCAAACAGCTTTGGACTCTGCTAAAGAAGGGTTAATGGGCTCTGCTGACACCTGTAGTTCATCCACAGAAATAACACTTTTTAAATGTAAGTTTTGCTGCATTGCAACATCATCATCCGGCACAACAGGGCTGCACACAGGATTAGCAGTCTGACCGTCATTAGGCACATTGTCATTATCAGAGAAAGGCACAAACACAGTCCTGTCCACAACATGGCGCTTAGCTGGCTTTACCTTATCAGGTACATTATCTGTAATGTCCTCCTCATTAAACACCAACCGATCCCCCCGCATAGGAGACTCCATTACCTGGATGGCCCTCAGCATGCCTCCTGAGTCCTGGGAAGGCATGGGGCTGCTTACCTCTCCCTGGGGGGGGGGGGGGGGCAGGGGGGCGGAATTGGGGGTCTCCTTCTCCACCTCCATCTTTGTCACCCTTCCAAACCTCCTGTCGTTACCAAACTTCTCCTTGAAGGGCCCCTCTCTGCCTTCCATCATGGCCATGATGGTCTCCTGGTGGTCCACACAGACTTTGGCCAATTGGATATCCGGATCCATGGATCCTCACTTCTGACTGTGTAAGCCCTTACGTTGCCTTCTCAGACGCTTCAGCTCCGCACATAACTTGTAAAGCTTATCCCTCTCCCTATTCAGGACCTTTATCCCGGCCACCACTCGCTCCCGAATGGCCTCCGAGCCTTCACCCTCACCAGGGGCAGAGAGATCCGCTTGTCCACAGGAAGGCATGTCACCCAACGGCCCAGGAGATGGCTGAGAACTTCCAGCAGGAGAGGCCCTGCTGGCCTCCATGGCTTCCCCAGAAAGGGGCCAGGAGAGCTAGGATAAATTTCCTCACCACTCCCCTCTCACACCGATCAGCTGGAGGAGCTCCAGAGACACCTTCCTCCTGACACACCTGTGCTCAATGATGGGTGGGGCACTATTCCTCCCACTGACACCAATGATGGGGCGCTATTCCTGTTATGGAAACCAATGATGGGACACTATTCCTCCCACTGACACCAATGATGGGGCACTATTCCTCTCACTGATTCCAATGATGGGACACTATTCCTCCCACTGACACCAATGATTGGACTTTATTCCTCCCACTGACACCAATGATGGGGCACTATTCTTCCCATGGATACCAATCATGGGGCACTATTCCTCCCACTGATACCAATGATGGGGCACTATTCCTCCCACTGACACCAATGATGGGGCGCTATTCCTGTTATGGAAACCAATGATGGGGCGCTATTCCTCCCACTGACACCAATGATTGGACTTTATTCCTCCCACTGACACCAATGATGGGGCACTATTCCTCCCATGGATACCAATCATGGGGCACTATTCCTCCCACTGACACCAATGATGGGCCATAGTTCAGCCCTTCTAAAGTGTGAAGGATAATAAACTGGCCTTTTGTTTAGAAATTTATTTTTTTTACTTATTTGCCTTTATAGCTGTACCCAGACATTTTGCTTGCTATAGGGTTATCCTAGGCCAGTGATGGCGAACCTGGGCACCCCCAGATGTTTTGGAACTACATTGCCCATGATGCTCCACTATACTGCATGAGCATCATGGGCAATGTAGTTCCAAAACATCTGGGGGTGCCAAGGTTCGCCATCACTGGCCTAGGCGATACTCTGATCATAGATATCCTATACAACGTGGCGTTTTCAATGAAAAACATCGCAATTATTTGCCCCTTCTGTATGTAAATATCTTGAAAATTTTATGGAATAAAAAGTTCTTGGACAATAAAGTTTCTTTTGTTTTGGTTTCAGGTTACGGCGGACCTCCAGCAGGTCCTGGCGGCCAACAATTACTCCCTGGAGTGCCGAGGGGTGGTGAAGGTGAAAGGAAAAGGAGAGATGACCACTTACTTCCTAAACCACGGCCCCTCCAGACCGAGTTAGCGGAACCGAGAGACGCTTTCACCGCAAACACCGTGCACTGAAGACCATTGACTTGACGGGGGAGGGGGGGGGGGGTGGGGAGGGGGTCCTCACTCCAAAAAAAGGGGCGACTGACCAAAGATTCCCGGAAGTGAACGCCCCGGCTACGGAGCGGCGCCACTTGGGAGGACCAGCGAATAAATGTTATTTATTGACCCGACTCAATGATTTCCTCTATGAAGGAATGTATTACGGTACCAGATCGCCGGCGGTCCCGCGCCAGGACCGCGACAAGACTCGCCCCCAAAAGCCGTCCTCCATCAGGGGAATTTTTATCTTCCAGTGTAAGAGATCCGCCAGTTTCGGTTTAAAATAAAAAGAAGAAGAAGAAGAAGACAGCCTCACAATTTGTACCGTTTTTCTGGGGTAACGTTTTCACATAGGTGGGCGAATATCGATTCCCCCACCCCCCGAGAGCGCCACACTTCCGTGGCGCCCCTCAGCTGCCCGGAGACTTGATAGGTGCCCTGTCGCAGTGACCCCGGGAACCTTTGCTCGCCGAAACGATCTGATGTACATCCTTTTTTTGTAAGTTTATTTTGTAATATTTTAGTGTGGAGATCTAAATGAAAAAAAGAAGAAAAAAAAAAAAAACACAGATTCTATATTTTGTAAATTCTATACAAAGGCACCGAGTGTTATAAAGAGGTCATTCTGTATTGTTAGACGCCGGCCAGGCCTACGCCATCTCCCCCGCGTTTCATCCGGTAACGGACATGGCAGTTTTGTCGGCACCACAATATACAGCGCAAAGAGTGTCCATTTAGAGCGGTTGTGTCATTTTAACGGTGGACTTTTTTTTGGGGGGGGGGGCTTTTTACGTGCGAACTCTCCGATTTTCTATCGTCGCTTTAAAAAAAAAATCGCGATTTCTTCCACGGATTAATCACGCAAAGTTTATTTATTTTTATGCGGAAAAGCCAGACGTTTTCTTAACTATCCCCGATAGAATCGATTTTGTATCTGTGTAAGGAGTGGCGGCTAAGGACGCGGTCTGCGGTTTTTAAAGGTACGCTGCGACGCGCTTTTCCCGCCGCCGACGAGGATGTATATTGTCTTCCTATTAAACTGCCACGTCTTTCCATGTAATATATATACACATAGAAGATATACTCCTAGTTTCTTTATCGTATTATTTATAATCCATATTTAATGACACGAGTCCATCTGCACCCCCTCCGCTGTGGGCCGTCTTGGTAAAGCTACGACACTCGCCACAAGCTGTCCGCCCATCTGCCCGCTCACGAGCTGCGCCCACAGCGACATCGGCTAGGTCTTATTTTTATTTTATTTTTTTGGTTGGTCAGTTGCTGCAACAAGAATTTCCCATGGAAACTATCTTTGCATCGTTTGAACATTAAATTCTATTTCACTGGTGTGGCTGTGTGTTTCATTTTGTGATGTATAATCTCCTCTATTACCGTCACCAATGAGGATATCCCAGAGTAGTTTGTGTCTCTGCCCCTCCCACAATGGGGAGATTTCCCTGCAGTAGTTTGTGTCTCTGCCCCTCCCACAATGGGGAGATTTCCCTGCAGTAGTTTGTGTCTCTGCCCCTCCCACAATGATGAGATTTCCTGCAGTAGTTTGTGTCTCTGCCCCTCCCACAATGGGGAGATTTCCTGCAGTAGTTTGTGTCTCTGCCCCTCCCACAATGGGGAGATTTCCTGCAGTAGTTTGTGTCTCTGTCCCTCCCAAAATGAGGAGATTTCCTGCAGTAGTTTGTGTCTCTGCCCCTCCCACAATGGGGAGATTTCCCTGCAGTAGTTTGTGTCTCTGCTCCTCCCACAATGGGGAGATTTCCCTGCAGTAGTTTGTGTCTCTGCTCCTCCCACAATGGGGAGATTTCCCTGCAGTAGTTTGTGTCTCTGCTACTCCCACAATGGTGAGATTTCCTGCAGTAGTTTGTGTCTCTGCCCCTCCCACAATGGTGAGATTTCCTGCAGTAGTTTGTGTCTCTGCCCCTCCCACAATGAGGAGATTTCCTGCAGTAGTTTGTGTCTCTGCCCCTCCCACAATGAGGAGGTTTCCCTGCATTAGTTTGTGTCTCTGCTCCTCCCACAATGGGGAGATTTCCTCCAGTAGTTTGTGTCTCTGCCCCTCCCACAATGGGGAGATTTCCTGCAGTAGTTTGTGTCTGTGCCCCTCCCACAATGAGGAGATTTCCTGCAGTAGTTTGTGTCTCTGCCCCTCCCACAATGGTGAGATTTCCTGCAGTAGTTTGTGTCTCTGCCCCTCCCACAATGGGGAGATTTCCCTGCAGTAGTTTGTGTCTCTGCCCCTCCCACAATGGGGAGATTTCCTCCAGTAATTTCTGTCTCTGCCCCTCCCACAATGGGGAGATTTCCTGCAGTAGTTTGTGTCTCTGCCCCTCCCACAATGGGGAGATTTCCCTGCAGTAGTTTGTGTCTCTGCCCCTCCCACAATGGGGAGATTTCCTGCAGTAGTTTGTGTCTCTGCCCCTCCAACAATGAAGATATCACGCGTTTACAGCTGCAGCTCCCAGTTATTTATTTCACATTATGATTGCGGCCATCATTGCGCCATGCGAAGACTGTAAGAGATGGGCGGGTCTCGAAATTCTGCCAGAGAGATATTTCCATTGGGGTGCTCGAGAAATAAGAAGCAGAATGTGATTGGCCTTTTCAACAACCAGAAAAAAACATTTTTAGTGGATTATGAATAAATGGCAGAATCCCCTCACCCCACCCAGGCAGCACCCGGACTCTGCATAACAAAACTGGAATATATTCCCGCCACTTGGTGCAAGTCTGGCCCAGCTAAGCTCTGGTCATCGGCACCTGTGGATAAAGACTTGAGCTTTAGCTGAGTTTCCAGACTATGGACTAGACATGTGCGATTCGTTTCGTACGAATCTCAAATTCGTACGAATTTCTCAAAATTCGTACGTTCGGGAGGATCCGAAATACGAATTGCCATGCGTCCGAATTCTGTACGGAATACGAACTTTTGTTTACGAATTCCGGATTTATTATAACTTGCAGAAGACTTCTGTGATAGAAGTCAATGTAAGTTGCCTGAAGACATCAGTGAAGGACTTTCCTCCTCTCTGGGCTGCCAAGAAAAGAACAAAGTGATACAATGTTTCTTCTTCAATGGGCTGAACTCCCTGTGTAGAAGTTCTCAGTTTAACCATTTAAAAAACTAAATCTCTTCTGACACTTGTTGCTTACAAGTAAAAATCCTGTATTTTCTGCTAAAAAATCACTCAGAAGCCCCAAAAATTATATATATTTTTTTAGCAGAGACCCTAGGGAATAAAATAGCGGTTGTTGCAATATTTTATGTGACGCGGTATTTGCGCAGAGGTCTTTCAAATGCAAGTTAGCCCTTTTTTTTTCGGTCGACCTCTAGAGAGCACTGACATTAGCAGCGTGACATACAGCAATGACACCTGCACCGTGATAGAGTGATCTGACACCAGCACCGTGATAGAGAGCACTGACATCAGCAGCGTGACATAAAGCACTGACACCAGCACCGTGATATACAGCACTGACACCTGCACCGTAAGCAGCCCTAGGAGGAAGTCAGCATAGCACAGGGATGGTGGGAGCCCCTCATAATAAGCAGCCCCAGGAGGAAGTCAGCACATCACAGGGATGGTGAACTTTACAAACCTACAGGTCAAATTTGCAGCCACAAAATAATTACTAGCTGTGCACACATAGTCCCACCACATGGCCAATGACATAACACATGTATGAGGTGAATCTGGGATTGACAACTACAAGCATTCTTTTTTTATATGTGAAATTCTGAAAATTCAGGAATCTTGAGACAATGGAGGCGAGGGAAGGTCAGGGTAGGCAAAGAAGAGGGTGCAGGAGATGATCACCAGCACCAGCACCGTGATATAGAGCACTGACACCTGCACCGTGATCATGCTCATTATGAGGGGCTCCCACCATCCCTGTGCTGTGCTGATTTCCTCCTGGGGCTGCTTATTATGAGGGGCTCCCACCATCCTTGTGCTATGCTGACTTCCTCCTGGGGCTGCTTACGGTGCAGGTGTCAGTGCTGTATATCACGGTGCTGGTGTCAGTGCTTTATGTCATGCTGCTGATGTCAGTGCTTTCTATCACGGTGCTGGTGTCAGATCACTCTATCATGGTGCAGGTGTCATTGCTTTATGTCACGCTGCTGATGTCAGTGCTCTCTATCACGGTGCTGGTGTCAGATCACTCTATCATGGTGCAGGTGTCATTGCTGTATGTCACGCTGCTAATGTCAGTGCTCTCTAGAGGTCGACCGAAAAAAAAAATGGCTAACTTGCGTTTGAAAGATCTCTGCGCAAATACCGCGTCACATAAAATATTGCAACAACCGCTATTTTATTCCCTAGGGTCTCTGCTAAAAAAATATATATAATTTTTGGGGCTTCTGAGTGATTTTCTAGCAGAAAATACTGGATTTTTACTTGTAAGCAACAAGTGTCAGAAAAGATTTAGTCTTTAAATGGTTAAACTGAGAACTTCTACACAGGGAGTTCAGCCCATTGAAGAAGAAACATTGTATTCACTTTGATCTTTTCTTGGCAGCCCAGAGAGGAGGAAAGTCCTTCACTGATGTCTTCAGGCAACTTACATTGACTTCTATTACAGAAGTCTTTTGCAAGTCATAATAAGCATAATGAGCAATGTTTTTGCCTTTAAATTCATTGTAAAGAACGTTCGTACACGTTAACGAACCTAACGACAATTCGTATTTCGTACGAAACAGAACGGAATTTCGGACACGAAATACGAAGTACGAATTAATTTTATTATGAATCGAAACGGAACAGAACGAAACTAATTTATTGACGGCGCCCATGTCTACTATGGACATTCAGCTGTAGACACATTCTTACCCAGCAGTGAACGAGTATGAAGATAAGTCATCACTGACCTCTGTAGCAGCAGACGCTGTGGACTGGTTCATCCTTAAAGAACACAACAGAGACTTCAATGCGGGGGTCGCAGCCTGAACAGCTCAGGGCTTTTTAACATGGAGGAACTTAGTGCTGACTGTCCCACTACCTCTGCTGGAAGTCTATTCCAAGCATCAACTACTCTTTCAGTATAATAATTCCCTCTGGGATTAGCGTTGAACTTTCCTCCTGCTAGTTTCAGGTCATGTCCCCGTGTTCTCGATCATAGCTTAATATTGGAAATATTGTCCTCCCAGGGCTCAGAATTCCAAGGAGCAGCCGTGCCAATTACCCTTGTGAATGAGCCCTTGTGCTGGCCATACACTCGGCCAAAACCCATTTTAGAAAAAAGCGAACATTCGGCCACAAAGCGCAAACGATGGCGCCGTCATGTAATGACCGATAAATCGTTCAGTGGACATAAATAAATGCATTTTTTGTTCATTTTTTTACATATACCCAGTGCAGACAGTGCAGACAGTGCGGACAGTGCAGAAAGTGCGGACAGTGCAGACAGTGCGGACAGTGCAGAAAGTGCAGAAAGTGCGGACAGTGCGGACAGTGCAGACAGTGCGGACAGTGCAGAAAGTGCGGACAGTGCGGACAGTGCAGAAAGTGCAGACAGTGCGGACAGTGCAGAAAGTGCGGACAGTGCAGACAGTGCAGAAAGTGCGGACAGTGCGGACAGTGCAGAAAGTGCAGAAAGTGCGGACAGTGGCATAATGTATGGCCAGCATTAGTTGCATTCCACAGCGGCACCCTTAGGGCTCATTCACATGTAAAGTTGGGAGGCGGTAAATTCCTGCGGCTGAGTCCTGATTTTTCCACCCCCAATCCCTAGCCCGTGTAGCTGCCGAGGTAACAGACAAAGGTTTTGGTGGTTGCTACCGCCTGCCAATCACGACCCATTGAGGTAGATAAAGCCACTCTGCAAGTGCCCCATGATTGCATGACTCTGCGGGGGGGGGGGGTCCAAGGGGTTAAAACAGGTGGTAAGAAAGCAACACAACGCTGCCTGCTATAACCCCTTGTTTTCTGTACTGCACAAGGTTGAAGGGCACTTGCAGAGCGGCCTCATTCACTTTAATGGGTCATGCTTGGCAAGTGCTACACCCACCAACCACGACAGGGGGTATAACTCCTACTGCGGCTGCGCCATGTGTACATTGCCTCCTGAGATGTATAGCCCTCAGTGTGCCTCCTTAGCTGTACAGCCCTCAGTGTGCCTCCTTAGCTGTACAGCCCTCAGTGTGCCTCCTTAACTGTACAGCCCTCAGTGTGCCTCCTTAGCTGTACAGCCCTCAGTGTGCCTCCCTACCTGTACAGCCCTCAGTGTGCCTCCTTAGCTGTACAGCCCTCAGTGTGCCTCCTTAACTGTACAGCCCTCAGTGTGCCTCCTTAGATGTACAGCCCTCAGCGTGCCTCCTTAGATATACAGCCCTCAGCGTGCCTCCTTAGATGTACAGCCCTCAGTGTGCCTCCTTAGATGTACAGCCCTCAGTGTGCCTCCTTAGATGTACAGCCCTCAGTGTGCCTCCTGAGATGTACAGCCCTCAGTGTGCCTCCTTAGCTGTACAGCCCTCAGTGTGCCTCCTTAACTGTACAGCCCTCAGTGTGCCTCCTTAGTTGTACAGCCCTCAGTGTGCCTCCTTAGCTGTACAGCCCTCAGTGTGCCTCCTTAACTGTACAGCCCTCAGTGTGCCTCCTTAGATGTACAGCCCTCAGTGTGCCTCCTTAGCTGTACAGCCCTCAGTGTGCCTCCTTAGCTGTACAGCCCTCAGTGTGCCTCCTGAGATGTACAGCCCTCAGTGTGCCTCCTTAGCTGTACAGCCCTCAGTGTGCCTCCTTAGATGTACAGCCCTCGGTGTGCCTCCTTAGATGTACAGCCCTCAGTGTGCCTCCTGAGATGTACAGCCCTCAGTGTGCCTCCTTAGCTGTACAGCCCTGAGTGTGCCTCCTGAGATGTGCAGCCCTCAGTATCTCTGACTCCTAGTGCACCCCCGAGCTCCCTGTGTCATCTAGTAACTACTAGAGGGATGGATGTAATATTTGTTCTGTGTAAATATCTGTAAATAATGATATTGACATCAGACGATTGATTCTGATACATTTTCCAACAAGGCGCCACAAACTCCAATACATGATGCTATAGCTCCCTCTAGTGTTCACATTGCAGAATGCTCCATCAATTCTAACTACATTCTTTTCCAGCCACCCAACAGAAGCCTGGCATGAAGATCACTATTTCATTTATTTATTTTTTTGCTAAGTGATTTACAACCTCATACTAATATATGAATGTGGTGAAACAAACATGGTATGAAGATGTAAAAGACGTGAAGATGGGTTGGAATGGCAGGTTCTCCTGCTCCGCTCCGGTTTTCCTGGATTCCTTCATTTAGATACTTGTAGCAATCCCAGGAGGTGAACCGCAAATTTACCCAAATACTGGTGCAGAAGAGCCTATAGGGCTTCATAAAGGAAATCTCTTCACAGCCAATCAGAGCTCAGAATGTATTTATAGTGTATTTTATATGTTTCCAGCCCAAAAAAACATTTCGACTTTTATGACCCTATTTCCAAATGTCTAAAATGTTTGTGTGCCAGAGAAAAACAACAAGGGGGGCGGCAGATCTGTGTCTGACCTCCCCTGTGCATGTTTTATTAAATAGAAAGTTTGCAAAAGGAAATAAATAACTGACCCTTAGAGGACTTTTTTACAAAAAAAATCATGAAGAATCCCTTCTATGTGTCCAATATATGCGTGAAATTTCCATTTCTATATTTTTTCCTTGGAATGTTGGCGCCATCCAGTGGCCATAAAAGTGGTATTTCCCCGATTGAGGTATTTCAGGAAAACACTGCATTATGACCACTAGATGGCGCTGGCGATTGTAGGAAATAAATAGAAAATTACATTTCACACATATTAGACATACAAACACTGGCTAGGCACACAGTTAACCCTTTGATAACCCTTTGATCACCCTTCTCAGCCAGTGTCATTAGTACAGTGACAGTGCATATTTTTGTAGAAGTGACCACTGTATTAGTAGTGTCACTGGTCCCCACAAAGTGTCAGTGTCAGATCGACCGCCATACCATCGCAGTCCAGCTATAAGTCGCTGATCGCCATTTCTGGTAGAAAAAAATGCAGTATATATCCCATAGTTTGCACAAAAAAAAAGGTCTATCGGGATGTTGTGTGTATATAATCATAGCAGTAAAGAAATACATAAAGATATGAGCTGAGGGTGGAGTATTGGTGAAGTGTGGGGATGATAATGGCGCGGGGGCGGGGCGATAGTAATAGACCAGGGGTCTCCACATATTTCAGTACGAGGGTCACATTGTATATTTAATTTTACAAACATTCACATTCACAACAGAAAAAAATCCCCATCAGAGTGCCCCCTTACATCAGGTTCCCCATCAGCATCCCACCATACAACAGAGTCCCCAATTGGAATGCCATCTTACATCCGGATCCCCAATGAGAGTGCCCTCTAACATCATGGACCCCATCAGAGTGCCTCCTAACATCAGCCCCCCCCCCCCCCCCCCACAGAGTGCCCCCTTATATCAGGGTACTCTTTACTTCATGTCCCCATCAGAGTCCCTCCTTACATCAGGGTCCCAAAGAGAGTCCCCCCTTACATCAGGGTCTCAATGAGAGTCCCTCCTTACATCAGGGTCCCCATCAGAGTCTCTCCTTACATCACGGTCCCCATCAGAGTGCTTCCTAACATTGGGGTCCAAATCAGAGTGCCTGCTTACATCAGGGTCCTAATGAGAGTGCCTCCTTACATCATTGTCCCCCTCTGAGTACCCCTTATATCAGGGTCCCCCAGAGTGTCCCCTTACATCAGGGTCCCAATGAGAGTGCCTCCTTACATCAGGGTCCCCATCAGAGTGCCTCCTTACATCGGGGGCCCCAATCAGAGTGCCCCTTACATCAGAGTGCCCCTTACATCAGGGTCCCAATGAGAGTGGCTCCTTACATCAGAGTCCCAATCAAAATGTTCCCTTACATCATTGCCCCCTCAGAGTGCCCCTTACATCAGAGTCCCTGTCAGAGTGCCCCTTTACATCAGGGCCCCCCCTTACATCAGGTTCCCCATCAGCATCCCATCTTACATCAGGATCCCCCATCAGAGTGCCCCTTACATTGGGGTCCCAATGAGCATGCCCCCTTACATCAGGGTCCTAATGACAGTCCCCCCTTACAACGGGGTCCCAATAAGAGTCTCCCTTACATCAGAGTCCCAATGGGAATCCCCCTTACATCAGGGTCCCAATGAGAGTGCCCCTTACATCAGGCTCCTAATGAGAGTGCCCCCTTACATCAGGGTCCTAATGAGAGTGCCCCTTACATCGGGGTCCTAATGAGAGGCCCCCCTTACATCAGGGTCCCAATGAGAGTCCCCCTTACATCAGGGTCCCAATGAGAATCCCCCTTACATCAGGGTCCTAATGAGAGTGCCCCCTTACATCAGGGTCCTAATGAGAGTACCCCCTTACATTAGGGTCCCAATGAGAGTCCCCTCTTACATCGGGGTCCCAATGAGAGTGCCCCTTACATCAGGGTTGCAATAAGAGTCCCCCTTACATCAGGGTCCCAATGAGAGTCCCCCTTACATCAGGGTCCTAATGAGAGTGCCCCCTTACATCAGGGTCCTAATGAGAGTTCCCCCTTACATCAGGGTCCTAATGAGAGTGCCCCCTTACATCAGGGTCCCAATGAGAGTCCCCCCTTACATCAGGGTCCCAATGAGAGTCCCCCCTTACATTAGGGTCCTAATGAGAATGCCCCCTTACATCAGGGTCCTAATTACAGTCCCCCTTACATCAGGGTCCCAATGAGAGTGCCCCCTTACATCAGGGTTCCAATAAGAGTCCCCCCTTACATCAGGGTCCCAATGAGAGTCCCCCTTACATCAGGGTCCTAATGAGAGTGCCCCCTTACATCAGGGTCCTAATGAGAGTTCCCCCTTACATCAGGGTCCTAATGAGAGTGCCCCCTTACATCAGGGTCCCAATGAGAGTCCCCCCTTACATCAGGGTCCTAATGAGAGTGCCCCCTTACATCAGGGTCCTAATGAGAGTGGCCCCTTACATCAGGGTCCTAACGAGAGTGCCCCCTTACATCAGGGTCCTAATGAGAGTGCCCCCTTACATCAGGGTCTTAATGAGAGTGCCCCCTTACATCAGGGTCTTAATGAGAGTGCCCCCTTACATCAGGTTCCCCCAGCAGTGTCCCACTTTTCCAATCAGAATCCCATTTTACATTAGGGTCCCCCATCAGAGCCCCCCTTACATCAGGGTCTCCATTGGCCATTGGAATCTCCCTCTACATCAAGCTCCCCTATCAGAGGAAATACATCAATGTACATTCTTTCGTTCAACAACTTTCTGATGAAGATCGCCGAGTGCTTTTGGGATTATCCAATAAAGTCATGTGACCCTCAGGAACAGGTCAGGGATCTGAAGTCCGGCCAATGAATAATTAGCTCTGATTGCGGGGGAGGAGGGGGGGTTACCACACTCTGGCCTTTGACCTAGGTTCCTCTAAACTATATTGATTTATAATGACATCAGACAAGATCATTCCTGGCCCCTGAGGGACACTGACGCACACGTTGGGAGTTGTAGTTCCACATTAGCGAACGTGCCAAGGGAATCAGATCTCACCTCCCATGATCTGTACAATCCAGATCTGTAAGATTACACTTTATTCTCCCGTGTGGGACCGGTGGTTATCGGTGTGATTGAGGCAACGCAGTGAATGTGGCGAGTCGCATGGACAGCACTGGGGTGCCGGAGAGGATCCGGATGAGCCGAATGATGTTACCTGCTAGGATTTACAGCAATGTCATATAAAATATTGCATGTTTTCCACTTGCGGCCAGCAGGTGATGAGCTTTGGGGAAGAGCGGGAGGTCTCTGGAGGCTCTGCATCCCTTGCGGCCCTCAGAGTGCCTGAAGTCACCACCCCAATTCCAAAAGACTTGGGGGGGCGCTGTGTAAAATCGACATAAAAACAGAACGATCTGCAGATCTAATAATCCCGGATTTCTTTTTCAAAACAGAAAATAGAAAACATCAAATGTTTAACCACTTGCTTACTGGGCACTTAAACCCCCCTCCTGCCCAGAGCAATTTTCAGCTTTCAGCGCTGATGCACTTTGAATGACAATTGCGCGGTCATACAACACTGTACCCAAATGACATTTTTATCATTTTTTTCCCCACAAATAGAGCTTTCTTTTGGTGGTATTTAATTACAGCTCGGAGTTTTATTTTTTGCTAAACAAACAAAAAAAGATGCAAAATAAAAAAAAATAAAAAATCATGTTTAATAGTTTGTTATAAAATTTTGCAAACAGGTCATTTTTCTCCTTCATTGAAATGTGCTGATGAGGCGGCACTGGTGGGCACTGATAGGCTGCACTGGTGGGCACTGATAGGCTGCACTGGTAGGCACTGATAGGCACAGTTAAGGCGGCACTAATAGGCACAGATAAGGTGGCACCGATAGGCACAGATAAGGCAGTACTGATGGGCACAGATAAGGCGGTACTGATGGGCAAAGATGGGCACAGATAAGATGGCACTGATGGGTGGCACGGATGGGTGGCACTAAGGGGCACTGATAGGTACCACTGATAGATGGGACTAATGGGCACTAATAGGTGGCACTGATAGGTGGCTCTGATAGGTGGCACTGATGGGCGGCACTGATGGGCACTGGTAGATGACACTGATGGGCACGGATATGTGGCACTGGGGAGCAGCACTGTTGTTGAGGCAGATTGTGGGCACTGATAGGTGGCACTGTGGGTACTGATGGGTGGCACTGTGGGCACTGATGGGTGGCACTATGGGCACTGATGGGGGGCGCTTTTTTATTATTTGGGTGGCACTGGCAGGGGGCAGGTGGGCACTGATAAGCTGGCCACCGGTGATCGGCTTTTTTTTTTTCTCCTCATGCTGTCAGCGCGAGGAGGAATAATAGCCGATTACCGGCTCTGTTGTGTCACATGATCAGCTATCATTGGCTGACAGCTGATCACATGGTAAGGGGTTCGGGATCGACCCCTTGCTCCGATCCGTGATTAGGCGAGTCTCATAGACTCGCTGATCACAGGGCGCGCCGCACGTGCCACTCAGGGGGCGCGCAGGCCGCTCGTGCATGGGACGACGTCAATAGACGTCGTCCTGGCAAAGCAGGTCCGCGCTGTAGCCGTCATTCCGCTATAGCGCGGATCTCAAGCAGTTAAACTAAAACTAAAAATGAAATTAAATGAACTAAAAATTTACCTTTTTAAGAAAAAAAAAAATCAGGTAATTTTAAAATTGATGGCAGCAACATGTCTCAAAAAAGTTGGGGACGGGGCCATATTTAGCACAGTGTAACCCGCACTTTTCTTATAACAACACTGTAAAGGTCTGGAAAGTGAGGAGACCGGTTGCTGGATTTTTGGGAGAGGAATGTTGTCCCATTCTTGCCTGCGGCGTACACACAGCCGGACGTTCCGTCAGAATAAACTCCGACGGTCTTTCCAACGGAGTTGCGAACGAACGGACTTGCCCACACACAATCACACCAAAGTCCGTTCGTTTTGAACGTGATGAGGTACAACAGGACTGGAAAAGGAAGTTCAATAGCCAGTAGCCAATAGCTGCCCTTGTGTCGTTTTGGTCCGTCGGACCAGCATACCAACGAACGGTTTTCCCGATAGGAATTGATTTTGTCGGAAAGATTTAAAACATGTTCCACTGGCGTACTAAGTGGGGGGCGGGCCGCCCCGGGTGCCACACACTGGTGGGGGGGTCAGGCCAGCGCCCTCCCCCTCTGCAACTGAAGAGGAGACAGCGCCACGGGATAGGCAGACCACACAGAGAGAGCCGAGGCACTGGCAGTGGGCAGCATTGCATCTGTCGGCTCAGTGATTCCGGCGCAACAATCCCCTTCTCTCTGTGGTCGTGTCGCGCCATTCTGATCGGTCTCGGCAGCGGCTGTCACTCACAGCCAAGCAGAGTGAGGCCGCCTCCCCCTCCTCCTGCATGCACAGCACTACTGTAGGGGAGGATTCTGTGCTGTAGGGGGGTCTGTACTGTAGGGGAGTTCTTACTGTACTAGAGGCTTCTGTACTGTAGGGGGGGTTTGCACTGTAGGGGGGAGATGTCTGTACTGTAGGGGGGTCTGCGCTGTAGGGGAGGATTCTGTACTGTAGGAGGGTCTGCACTGTAGGGGGGTCTGCGCTGTAGGGTGGAGGGGTCTGTACTGTAGGAGGGTCTGCACTGTAGGGGAGGATTCTGTACTGTAGGGGGGGTCTGTACTGTAGGGGGGTCTACACTGCAGATGGGGGGTCTGTACGGTAGGGAGGGGGGTCTGCACTGTAGGGGGTCTGTGTAACATGCTGGGGGTCCAGAGCTGTGAGGGGCTGTGTAATGTAAAGGGGTGCAGAGGTACAAGGGCTGTGTAATGTAAAGGGGTCCAGAGGTACAAGGGCTGTGTAATGTAAAGGGGTCCAGAGGTACAAGGGCTGTGTAATGTAAAGGGGTCCAGAGGTGCAGGGTGCTGTGTAATGTAAAGAGGTTCTTAGGTGCAAGGTCCTGTGTAATGTAAAGGGGTCCAGAGGTGCAGGGTGCTGTGTAATGTAAAGAGGTCCTTAGGTGCAAGGTCCTGTGCAATGTAAAGGGGTCCAGAGGTGCAGGGTGCTGTGTAATGTAAAGGGGTCCAGAGGTGCAGGGTGCTGTGTAATGTAAAGGGGTACGGAGGTGCAGGGTGCTGTGTAATGTAAAGGGGTCCGGAGGTGCAGGGTGCTGTGTAATGTAAAGGGGTCCGGAGGTGCAGGGTGCCTTGTAATGTAAAGGGGTCCGGAGGTGCAGGGTGCTGTGTAATGTAAAGGGGTCCAGAGGTGCAGGGTGCTGTGTAATGTAAAGGGGTCCAGAGGTGCAGGGTGCTGTGTAATGTAAAGGGGTCCGGAGGTGCAGGGTGCTGTGTAATGTAAAGGGGTCCAGAGGTGCAAGGTGCTGTGTAATGTAAAGGGGTCCAGAGGTGCAGGGTGCTGTGTAATGTAAAGGGGTCCGGAGGTGCAGGGTGCTGTGTAATGTAAAGGGGTCCGGAGGTGCAGGGTGCTGTGTAATGTAAAGGGGTCCGGAGGTGCAGGGTGCTGTGTAATGTAAAGGGGTCCAGAGGTGCAGGGTGCTGTGTAATTTAAAGGGGTCCAGAGGTGCAGGGTGCTGTGTAATTTAAAGGGGTCCAGAGGTGCAGTTGTGGAGGGGGGGTACACAGTAGTGACAAAAAGATATTGAAGGATGCAGAGATATGCAGGGGACACAGTGGGGTGTTTTTACATTTTACGGTGGGGGGTGCCAGATATAGGATCCGCCCCGGGTGCCAAATGCTCTAGGTACGCCCCTGACATGTTATACTTTTAGGTCCGTCAGAATTTTTGAAAAAAAAAAAAGTCAGATGAAGCCCCCACATGATCAGAATATCCGATGAAATTATTCCATCGGACCTTTTCTGCTGGAAAGTCCGGTCATGTGTACACGGCATAACAGTCCCGGGTCCAGTGGCGGCCCATCCATAGGGGCGCCCGGGCACTGTATCTCCCCCCCCCCCCCCCAGGCAGTCACAAAAAAAAAAATTTGAAACATGACCCTGTAAAAAAAAAAAAAAAGTTCCTTAAGTGCAAGACGAGCAGGACTCAAAACGCTGCCCACATACAGTACTGTATACACCAGCACCCCCCGCACCTCTAGCCACATACAGTACTGCATACACCAGCACCCCCCACACCTCTGGCCACATACAGTACTGTATACACCAGCACCCCCCGCACCTCTAGCCACATACAGTACTGCATACACCAGCACCCCCCACACCTCTGGCCACATACAGTACTGTATACACCAGCACCCCCCGCACCTCTAGCCACATACAGTACTGCATACACCAGCACCCCCCACACCTCTGGCCACATACAGTACTGCATACACCAGCACCCCCCACACCTCTGGCCACATACGGTACTGTATACACCAGCACCCCCCGCACCTCTAGCCACATACAGTACTGCATACACCAGCACCCCCCACACCTCTGGCCACATACGCTACTGTATACACCAGCACCCCCCACACCTCTGGCCACATACGGTACTGTATACACCAGCACCCCCCGCACCTCTGGCCACATACGGTACTGTATACACCAGCACCCCCCACACCTCTGGCCACATACGGTACTGTATACACCAGCACCCCCTCACCTCTAGCCACATACAGTACTGTATACACCAGCACCCCCCGCACCTCTGGCCACATACGGTACTGTATACACCAGCACCCCCCACACCTCTGGCCACATACGGTACTGCATACACCAGCACCCCCCGCACCTCTAGCCACATACAGTACTGCATACACCAGCACCCCCTCACCTCTAGCCACATACGGTACTGTATACACCAGCACCCCCCACACCTCTGGCCACATACGGTACTGCATACACCAGCACCCCCTCACCTCTGGCCACATACGGTACTGTATACACCAGCACCCCCTCACCTCTAGCCACATACGGTACTGTATACACCAGCACCCCCCACACCTCTGGCCACATACGGTACTGCATACACCAGCACCCCCTCACCTCTGGCCACATACGGTACTGTATACACCAGCACCCCCCACACCTCTGGCCACATACGGTACTGCATACACCAGCACCCCCTCACCTCTAGCCACATACGGTACTGTATACACCAGCACCCCCCACACCTCTGGCCACATACGGTACTGCATACACCAGCACCCCCGCACCTCTGGCCACATACAGTACTGCATACACCAGCACCCCCGCACCTCTGGCCACATACAGTACTGCATACACCAGCACCCCCGCACCTCTGGCCACATACAGTACTGTATACACCAGCACCCCCCGCACCTCTGGCCACATACGGTACTGCATACACCAGCACCCCCTCACCTCTAGCCACATACGGTACTGCATACACCAGCACCCCCTCACCTCTAGCCACATACGGTACTGTATACACCAGCACCCCCGCACCTCTGGCCACATACGGTACTGTATACACCAGCACCCCCGCACCTCTGGCCACATACGGTACTGCATACACCAGCACCCCCTCACCTCTAGCCACATACGGTACTGTATACACCAGCACCCCCGCACCTCTGGCCACATACGGTACTGTATACACCAGCACCCCCCGCACCTCTGGCCACATACGGTACTGCAGGGGTGTCCAAACTTTTTTCAAAGAGGGCCAGATTCGATGAAGTGAACATGTGTGAGGGCTGACCATTTTGCCTGACATTCTTTGAACCATTAAAATTCGGTCATTCGAGCACTCATACCTGGCCCAACAAAAATTCTCGTGCCTTTGTTGCGCTCGTTTGCCCGACACACAGACGAATGCTCTGTTCTTTAGGGGTACCGTTAAGTCTTAATGGTACCCCACACATTGGAAACATGGGGTGCTTTTGGTGCAGCGCAATAAAAAAAAAAAAAAAAAGCTCTGGGACTTCTTTCCCTGCATTTTTGTGGGTATGGAAGCCCATTGAAATGCATGGGCTGCCCTACACACAGCATGCAGCCATGCAGATGTGAACCAAGGGCTTATTGGAGGGGCAGTAAAACTACATGGTTAAGCTGTTTTTACCACCCCCAACTTCTCCCCCTCTAGCTGCAGAGGGAGCAGCTGGGGGTGTACACATGCTGTGGCTGCAGCTGGAGGTATGCTCAGGGTGAATGGGCCTGCACTGCAACTACCCCGCAACTGTGTAGACTGCACAGTTGCGGTATAGTGATGCTACATTTACGGGCTTAAAACAGGTGGTGAGGAGGCAACATAATGCCTCTTTACCACCTTTCAAATGCCTCTGAAAAGCGATCTGTATATGGATTGCTTTTCAGAGGAGCAGCAATCCTGGCTGCTATCACACACACAAGCACCACAAAAGCAGTTCTGATGGTACAAGAATGGGGGGGGGAGGTCTGGATTAAAAGTAACACACATGCATACACATACACACAGACATACACACATACAGACACATGCATACACATACAGACACATGCATATACTTACATACATACAGACACATGCACACACACACATACAGACACAGACACATGCACACACATACATACATACATACATACAGGCACATACATACATACATACACGCACATACATACACGCACATACAGACATACATACACACACACACACACACACACACATACATGCACACAGATACATACAGACACACATGCTGCACACACATACAGACACACATACATGCACACACATACAGACACACATGCACATACGCATACATACAGACATACATGGACACACACACACATGCAATCATACATGCACAGACACACACACACATGCACACACACACACACAGACACACATGCACATACAGACACACATACACACACACACACATACATACAGACAGACATGCACACACACACACATATAGACACACATGCACACACATACATACAGACATGCACACACATGCACAGACACACATACATACAGACACACATACATACAGACACACATGCACACACACACATACACACATGCACACATACATACACACATGCACACACATGCACACACATGCATACAGACAGACATGCACACACATACATACATACAGACATGCACACACACACATACAGACAGACATGCACACACACACACACACACATACAGACACACATGCACACATACACATACAGACACACATGCACATACATACAGACACACATGCACATACATACAGACAGACATGCACACATATACATACAGACACACATGCACATACATACAGACAGACATGCACACATATACATACAGACACACATGCACACATACAGACACACATGCACACACATACATACATACAGACACACATGCACACACATACATACATACAGACACACATGCACACACATACACATAAATAAAGCCTTTTTAAAACGAATCTAGCTTGTAGTACAGTACCTTTCCATTCCATTTCCTTATTCAGCCGGGTACTGCACTGTAGGGGGAAGCAGAGAGCACAGCACACTCCTCTGCACTTTACTTTCACTTTTGAAGCCGACGGAGCTTCTCACAGTGACGGGGATCGGCTCATTTGACAGCCCTGATCCCGCAGCACACCAGGCGGGCCGTTCAAAACCGGACTGCGGGCCGCGATTGGCCCGCGGGCCGGACTTTGGACATGCCTGCGGTACTGTATACACCAGCACCCCCCGCACCTCTGGCCACATACGGTACTGCATACACCAGCACCCCCCACACCACTGGCCACATACGGTACTGTATACACCAGCACCCCCGCACCTCTAGCCACATACGGTACTGCATACACCAGCACCCCCGCACCTCTGGCCACATACGGTACTGTATACACCAGCACCCCCTCACCTCTAGCCACATACGATACTGTATACACCAGCACCCCCCACACCTCTGGCCACATACAGTACTGCATACACCAGCAACCCCGCACCTCTGGCTACATACGGTACTGTATACACCAGCACCCCCGCACCTCTGGCCACATACAGTACTGCATACACCAGCACCCCCCACACCACTGGCCACATACAGTACTGCATACACCAGCACCCCCCACACCACTGGCCACATACGGTACTGTATACACCAGCACCCCCCACACCTCTGGCCACATACAGTACTGTATACACCAGCACCCCCCGCACCTCTGGCCACATACGGTACTGTATACACCAGCACCCCCGCACCTCTAGCCACATACGGTACTGTATACACCAGCACCCCCTCACCTCTAGCCACATACGGTACTGTATACACCAGCACCCCCCGCACCTCTGGCCACATACAGTACTGCATACACCAGCACCCCCCACACCACTGGCCACATACAGTACTGCATACACCAGCACCCCCCACACCACTGGCCACATACGATACTGTATACACCAGCACCCCCCACACCTCTGGCCACATACAGTACTGTATACACCAGCACCCCCCGCACCTCTGGCCACATACGGTACTGTATACACCAGCACCCCCTCACCTCTAGCCACATACGCTACTGTATACACCAGCACCCCCCACACCTCTGGCCACATACAGTACTGCATACACCAGCACCCCCGCACCTCTGGCTACATACGGTACTGTATACACCAGCACCCCCCACACCTCTGGCCACATACAGTACTGCATACACCAGCACCCCCCACACCACTGGCCACATACAGTACTGCATACACCAGCACCCCCCACACCACTGGCCACATACGGTACTGTATACACCAGCACCCCCCACACCTCTGGCCACATACAGTACTGTATACACCAGCACCCCCCGCACCTCTGGCCACATACGGTACTGTATACACCAGCACCCCCTCACCTCTAGCCACATACGGTACTGTATACACCAGCACCCCCCGCACCTCTGGCCACATACAGTACTGCATACACCAGCACCCCCCACACCACTGGCCACATACAGTACTGCATACACCAGCACCCCCCACACCACTGGCCACATACGATACTGTATACACCAGCACCCCCCACACCTCTGGCCACATACAGTACTGTATACACCAGCACCCCCCGCACCTCTGGCCACATACGGTACTGTATACACCAGCACCCCCTCACCTCTAGCCACATACGGTACTGTATACACCAGCACCCCCTCACCTCTAGCCACATACGGTACTGTATACACCAGCACCCCCCGCACCTCTGGCCACATACGGTACTGCATACACCAGCACCCCCTCACCTCTAGCCACATACGGTACTGTATACACCAGCACCCCCCGCACCTCTGGCCACATACAGTACTGCATACACCAGCACCCCCCACACCACTGGCCACATACAGTACTGCATACACCAGCACCCCCCACACCACTGGCCACATACAGTACTGTATACACCAGCACCCCCTCACCTCTAGCCACATACGGTACTGTATACACCAGCACCCCCCGCACCTCTGGCCACATACAGTACTGCATACACCAGTACCCCCCACACCTCTGGCCACATACAGTACTGCATACACCAGCACCCCCCACACCACTGGCCACATACAGTACTGCATACACCAGCACCCCCCACACCACTGGCCACATACGATACTGTATACACCAGCACCCCCCACACCTCTGGCCACATACAGTACTGTATACACCAGCACCCCCCGCACCTCTGGCCACATACGGTACTGTATACACCAGCACCCCCTCACCTCTAGCCACATACGCTACTGTATACACCAGCACCCCCCACACCTCTGGCCACATACAGTACTGCATACACCAGCACCCCCGCACCTCTGGCTACATACGGTACTGTATACACCAGCACCCCCCACACCTCTGGCCACATACAGTACTGCATACACCAGCACCCCCCACACCACTGGCCACATACAGTACTGCATACACCAGCACCCCCCACACCACTGGCCACATACGGTACTGTATACACCAGCACCCCCCACACCTCTGGCCACATACAGTACTGTATACACCAGCACCCCCCGCACCTCTGGCCACATACGGTACTGTATACACCAGCACCCCCTCACCTCTAGCCACATACGGTACTGTATACACCAGCACCCCCCGCACCTCTGGCCACATACAGTACTGCATACACCAGCACCCCCCACACCACTGGCCACATACAGTACTGCATACACCAGCACCCCCCACACCACTGGCCACATACGATACTGTATACACCAGCACCCCCCACACCTCTGGCCACATACAGTACTGTATACACCAGCACCCCCCGCACCTCTGGCCACATACGGTACTGTATACACCAGCACCCCCTCACCTCTAGCCACATACGGTACTGTATACACCAGCACCCCCTCACCTCTAGCCACATACGGTACTGTATACACCAGCACCCCCCGCACCTCTGGCCACATACGGTACTGCATACACCAGCACCCCCTCACCTCTAGCCACATACGGTACTGTATACACCAGCACCCCCCGCACCTCTGGCCACATACAGTACTGCATACACCAGCACCCCCCACACCACTGGCCACATACAGTACTGCATACACCAGCACCCCCCACACCACTGGCCACATACAGTACTGTATACACCAGCACCCCCTCACCTCTAGCCACATACGGTACTGTATACACCAGCACCCCCCGCACCTCTGGCCACATACAGTACTGCATACACCAGTACCCCCCACACCTCTGGCCACATACGGTACTGCATACACCAGCACCCCCTCACCTCTAGCCACATACAGTACTGCATACACCAGCACCCCCCACACCTCTGGCCACATACGGTACTGCATACACCAGCACCCCCTCACCTCTAGCCACATACGGTACTGTATACACCAGCACCCCCCGCACCTCTGGCCACATACAGTACTGCATACACCAGCACCCCCCACACCACTGGCCACATACAGTACTGTATACACCAGCACCCCCCACACCTCTCGCCACATACGGTACTGTAAACACCAGCACCCCCCACACCTCTGGTCACATACGGTACTGCATACACCAGCACCCCCTCACTGCATACACCAGCACCCCCGCACCTCTGGCCACATACGGTACTGTATACACCAGCACCCCCTCACCTCTAGCCACATACGATACTGTATACACCAGCACCCCCCACACCTCTGGCCACATACAGTACTGCATACACCAGCACCCCCCGCACCTCTGGCTACATACGGTACTGTATACACCAGCACCCCCTCACCTCTAGCCACATACGGTACTGTATACACCAGCACCCCCTCACCTCTAGCCACATACGGTACTGTATACACCAGCACCCCCCGCACCTCTGGCCACATACGGTACTGCATACACCAGCACCCCCTCACCTCTAGCCACATACGGTACTGTATACACCAGCACCCCCCGCACCTCTGGCCACATACAGTACTGCATACACCAGCACCCCCCACACCACTGGCCACATACAGTACTGTATACACCAGCACCCCCTCACCTCTAGCCACATACGGTACTGTATACACCAGCACCCCCCACACCTCTGGCCACATACGGTACTGCATACACCAGCACCCCCTCACCTCTAGCCACATACGGTACTGTATACACCAGCACCCCCCGCACCTCTGGCCACATACAGTACTGCATACACCAGTACCCCCCACACCTCTGGCCACATACGGTACTGCATACACCAGCACCCCCTCACCTCTAGCCACATACGGTACTGTATACACCAGCACCCCCCGCACCTCTGGCCACATACAGTACTGCATACACCAGCACCCCCCACACCACTGGCCACATACAGTACTGTATACACCAGCACCCCCCACACCTCTCGCCACATACGGTACTGTAAACACCAGCACCCCCCACACCTCTGGCCACATACGGTACTGCATACACCAGCACCCCCTCACCTCTAGCCACATACGGTACTGTATACACCAGCACCCCCCACACCTCTGGCCACATACAGTACTGCATACACCAGCACCCCCCACACCACTGGCCACATACAGTACTGCATACACCAGCACCCCCGCACCTCTGGCCACATACAGTACTGCATACACCAGCACCCCCGCACCTCTGGCCACATACAGTACTGCATACACCAGCACCCCCGCACCTCTGGCCACATACAGTACTGCATACACCAGCGCCCCCTCACCTCTGGCCACATACAGTACTGCATACACCAGCACCCCCGCACCTGTGGCCACATACAGTACTGCATACACCAGCGCCCCCCACACCACTGGCCACATACAGTACTGAATACACCAGCGCCCCCTCACCTGTGGCCACATACAGTACTGAATACACCAGCGCCCCCTCACCTCTGGCCACATACAGTACTGCATACACCAGCACCCCCGCACCTGTGGCCACATACAGTACTGCATACACCAGCGCCCCCCGCACCTGTGGCCACATACAGTACTGCATACACCAGCGCCCCCGCACCTGTGGCCACATACAGTACTGCATACACTAGCACCCCCGCACCTGTGGCCACATACAGTACTACATACACCAGCACCCCCGCACCTGTGGCCACATACAGTAATGCATACACCAGCGCCCCCGCACCTGTGGCCACATACAGTACTGCATACACCAGCACCCCCGCACCTGTGGCCACATACAGTACTGCATACACCAGCGCCCCCCTCACCTCTGGCCACATACAGTACTGCATACACTAGCAGTGGTTGTGGAACGAATTATCTCAGTTTCCATTTTTTCTTATGGAGAAACTCGCATTGATATACGAGTGATCTGGATTACAAGAATGCTTCTGGAACAAATTATGCTTGGTTTAAGGTCACATCCCCATGTTCCATGTTTGTGTAATGCTGAAAACCCCATCCTCCTGGACCTTATCCTTTTGAAGTATTTAAAAATTTCAGTCATGTCCATCCTTTTCCTTCTGACTCCTGCAGTCTTACCTAATATGTTTTATCTCTCAGACTTTTCACCATTTTTTTTCCTCCTCAGAACCTCCTGAGTTCATAGAACACCCAATGATCAATTCTACAGGAGGGTGTCATAAGGATATAAAGATCTATATAGAGGAATCAGGACCTCCTTCCTCCTGCTGGTGATCCCTCTAGTGATATAAAGATCTATACAGAGGAATCAGGACCTCCTTCCTCCTGCTGGTGACCCCTCTAGTGATATAAAGATCTATATAGAGGAATCAGGACCTCCTTCCTCCTGCTGGTGACCCCTCTATTGATATAAAGATCTATATAGAGGAATCAGGACCTCCTTCCTCCTGCTGGTGACCCCTCTAGTGATATAAAGATCTATACAGAGGAATCAGGACCTCCTTCCTCCTGCTGGTGACCCCTCTAGTGATATAAAGATCTATATAGAGGAATCAGGACCTCCTTCCTCCTGCTGGTGACCCCTCTATTGATATAAAGATCTATATAGAGGAATCAGGACCTCCTTCCTCCCGCTGGTGACCCCTCTAGTGATATAAAGATCTATATAGAGGAATCAGGACCTCCTTCCTCCTGCTGGTGACCCCTCTAGTGATATAAAGATCTATATAGAGGAATCGGGACCTCCTTCCTCCCGCTGGTGACCCCTCTAGTGATATAAAGATCTATATAGAGGAATCGGGACCTCCTTCCTCCCGCTGGTGACCCCTCTAGTGATATAAAGATCTATATAGAGGAATCAGGACCTCCTTCCTCCCGCTGGTGACCCCTCTAGTGATATAAAGATCTATATAGAGGAATCGGGACCTCCTTCCTCCTGCTGGTGATCCCTCTAGTGATATAAAGATCTATATAGAGGAATCGGGACCTCCTTCCTCCCGCTGGTGACCCCTCTAGTGATATAAAGATCTATATAGAGGAATCAGGACCTCCTTCCTCCCGCTGGTGATCCCTCTAGTGATATAAAGATCTATATAGAGGAATCCGGACCTCCTTCCTCCTGCTGGTGACCCCTCTAGTGATATAAAGATCTATATAGAGGAATCATGACCTCCTTCCTCCTGCTGGTGACCCCTCTAGTGATATAAAGATCTATATAGAGGAATCAGGACCTCCTTCCTGCTGCTGGTGACCCCTCTAGTGATATAAAGATCTATATAGAGGAATCCGGACCTCCTTCCTCCTGCTGGTGACCCCTCTAGTGATATAAAGATCTATATAGAGGAATCAGGACCTCCTTCCTCCTGCCGGTGACCTCTCTAGTGATATAAAGATCTATATAGAGGAATCAGGACCTCCTTCCTCCTGCTGGTGACCCCTCTAGTGATATAAAGATCTATATAGAGGAATCAGGACCTCCTTCCTCCTGCTGGTGACCCCTCTATTGATATAAAGATCTATATAGAGGAATCAGGACCTCCTTCCTCCTGCTGGTGACCCCTCTAGTGATATAAAGATCTATACAGAGGAATCAGGACCTCCTTCCTCCTGCTGGTGACCCCTCTAGTGATATAAAGATCTATATAGAGGAATCAGGACCTCCTTCCTCCTGCTGGTGACCCCTCTATTGATATAAAGATCTATATAGAGGAATCAGGACCTCCTTCCTCCCGCTGGTGACCCCTCTAGTGATATAAAGATCTATATAGAGGAATCAGGACCTCCTTCCTCCTGCTGGTGACCCCTCTAGTGATATAAAGATCTATATAGAGGAATCGGGACCTCCTTCCTCCCGCTGGTGACCCCTCTAGTGATATAAAGATCTATATAGAGGAATCGGGACCTCCTTCCTCCCGCTGGTGACCCCTCTAGTGATATAAAGATCTATATAGAGGAATCAGGACCTCCTTCCTCCCGCTGGTGACCCCTCTAGTGATATAAAGATCTATATAGAGGAATCGGGACCTCCTTCCTCCTGCTGGTGATCCCTCTAGTGATATAAAGATCTATATAGAGGAATCGGGACCTCCTTCCTCCCGCTGGTGACCCCTCTAGTGATATAAAGATCTATATAGAGGAATCAGGACCTCCTTCCTCCCGCTGGTGATCCCTCTAGTGATATAAAGATCTATATAGAGGAATCCGGACCTCCTTCCTCCTGCTGGTGACCCCTCTAGTGATATAAAGATCTATATAGAGGAATCATGACCTCCTTCCTCCTGCTGGTGACCCCTCTAGTGATATAAAGATCTATATAGAGGAATCAGGACCTCCTTCCTGCTGCTGGTGACCCCTCTAGTGATATAAAGATCTATATAGAGGAATCCGGACCTCCTTCCTCCTGCTGGTGACCCCTCTAGTGATATAAAGATCTATATAGAGGAATCAGGACCTCCTTCCTGCTGCTGGTGACCCCTCTAGTGATATAAAGATCTATATAGAGGAATCAGGACCTCCTTCCTCCTGCTGGTGACCCCTCTAGTGATATAAAGATCTATATAGAGGAATCAGGACCTCCTTCCTCCTGCTGGTGACCCCTCTAGTGATATAAAGATCTATATAGAGGAATCAGGACCTCCTTCCTCCTGCCGGTGACCCCTCTAGTGATATAAAGATCTATATAGAGGAATCAGGACCTCCTTCCTCCTGCCGGTGACCTCTCTAGTGATATAAAGATCTATATAGAGGAATCAGGACCTCCTTCCTCCCGCTGGTGACCCCTCTAGTGATATAAAGATCTATATAGAGGAATCAGGACCTCCTTCCTCCTGCTGGTGACCCCTCTAGTGATATAAAGATCTATATAGAGGAATCAGGACCTCCTTCCTCCTGCCGGTGACCTCTCTAGTGATATAAAGATCTATATAGAGGAATCAGGACCTCCTTCCTCCTGCCGGTGACCTCTCTAGTGATATAAAGATCTATATAGAGGAATCAGGACCTCCTTCCTCCTGCTGGTGACCCCTCTAGTGATATAAAGATCTATATAGAGGAATCAGGACCTCCTTCCTCCTGCTGGTGACCCCTCTAGTGATATAAAGGTCTATATAGAGGAATCAGGACCTCCTTCCTGCTGTCGGTGACCCCTCTAGTGATAATTAAAGATTTATATAGAGGAAAGTCCCAAAATGAGTGTCCACCCAATGGGGGACATTAGTTCTGGTGACTATCAAAGGATGTTTCCTTGCTTTGGAGTGATTAATATGTTGGTGCCATATAAATACATTATGATTTCCCTCAAGAATTCCACAAGAGGACAATATCTGTACAGAATGGCTTTATTAGTTAGAAATGCAATAAAACTGCCTTACAAAGGCAATAAATCAAGGTACCAACAAAATATAATATACACCATCCCTGCCCCCGATGTATCTCCTCTCTGCTGTGTCCAGGACTCGACTGTCACCAGGAGAGGTGAAGGAGGAAAAAAAAAAACGGGCAAAATGGAACCGAATGAGGAATTGGCGTTGGCGAATCAGACGTTGTAGTCGGGGGACTTGCTCTGCGGCTGTCTCAGTCGGATCTGAAGGGTGGTGATGGCCCCGACCGTGACGTGGAAGAAAAGCTGCCATACGTTGCGCAGTTCATGCAGATACAAATTACACAGACAGATCAGTCCAAACGCCAAAAAAGATTTCATGTTGCGCCAACTTGTGCTGTATACAAATAAGTAACACTGGAAGAGAGAATAGAGAGAGAGAGAAGGGTGAGGAGTGTCTGTATACAGGCCGGGGTCAGTCTTTTTATATAGAGGGTCCTCATTTCTCCAGATCAAGGTGTAGCTCAGCATTTCGAACATGGTGGAACCCTTGAAGTAACTTTCAGGCCTTCGGGGACACCCTATTTATGATTACTACATCCACAGCTCACAGTACATTCATGTTTATAAGAAGAAGTAAAGGGAGAAGAAATGTGGAGCACTTTGTGTACTTACCACCCAATCTATGACCATCCTTTTCAGTAATAATTGTAATGAAAATAAAAATAAAATAATAAATGCAAAAAAAAAATTTGTAATATTCCTTTACACTGCAAACCGCTTGCAGTTGGTAACACTCGACAGGAGGGCGGAGCCCGGAGCAACGAAGAGGGACCCGAGAAGAGGAGGATCCGGGCTGCTCTGTGCAGACCCATTACACAGAGCAGGCAAGTATAACATATTTGTTATTTAACCACTTCAATACCGGGCATTTTCACCCCCCTTCCTGCCCAGGCCAATCTTCAGTTTTTCAGCGCTGTAAGATTTTGAATGACAATTGCGCGGTCAGGTAACACTGTACCCAAATGACATTTTTATCATTTTTTTTCCCCACAAATAGAGCCGCTCCAGGTAGGTCAAGCGACAGTAGAAAACCTCATCCAGCTAGGAAGCCCAGGTGCCGGCAATGGATATAGCAATAAAAAACGGGAAGAAGATCTGAACAGCCGCACTTAAAAAAACGTTTTTTTTTCCCTTTTATTCAACAATCTAGTGCTTAGTCATAGCCAATGGACCAATGATATGACTAAGCACTACATTGAAGCATGAAACGCGTTAGCTCCCGTCTGTTCCTACTGTGGCTTGTATTTTTGTTCACAAGAATTGTTGAATAAAAGGCAAAAAAAAAATGTTTGAGTGCGGCTGTCCAGATCTTCTTCCCGTTTTTATCAGTGAATGCCACCTTTCAGTGCCAGCCATCAGTTCCATCTGTCAGTGCCTGCCATCAGTCAGTGCCCGCCACCAGTTCCATCTGTCAGTGCCCGCCATCAGTCAGTGCCCACCACCAGTTCCATCTGTCAGTGCCCGCCATCAGTCAGTGACCACCATCAGTTCCATCTGTCAGTGCCTGCCATCAGTTCCATCTGTCAGTGCCCGCCATCAGTCAGTGCCCGACATCAGTTCCATCTGTCAATGCCTGCCATCAGTCAGTGCCCGCCATCAGTCAGTGCCCGCCATCAGCTCCATCTGTCAGTGCCCGCCATCAGTTCCATCTGTCAGTGCCCGCCATCTGTCAGTGCCCGCCATCAGTTCCATTTGTCAGTGCCCGCCATCAGTTCCATCTGTCAGTGCCCGCCATCAGTTCCATCTGTCAGTGCCTGCCATCAGTCAGTGCCCGCCATCAGTTCCATCTGTCAGTGCCTGCCATCAGTTCCATCTGTCAGTGCCTGCCATCAGTCAGTGCCCGCCATCAGTTCCATCTGTCAGTGCCCGCCATCAGTTCCATCAGTCAGTGCCCATCAGTGCCATCTAATCCTATTGGTGCTCATCAGTGCTGCTTAATCAGTGCCACCTATCAGTGCCCATCAGTGCTGCATATCAGTGCCACATAATCTGTATTGTGCTTTGAAAACTGTCACATGACATAAAAAAAAAAAAAAAAGTAACGGTATCAGCGAGTACTTGAAAAAAGTATTGGTACTTGTACTCGGTCTTAAAAAAAAGTGGTATCGGGACAACCCTAGTGGAAATGTAGGCTTATGCCCTCTACACACGATCGGACATTCCGACCACATAATCCGTCTGATTTTTTTCCCAAACAGATTTTGGCCGAAACGTGTCTGGCATACACACGGGTCGCAGAAAGTTGTCAGAAAATCCGACCGCTCTGAACGCGGTGACGTAGAACACGTACGTCGGGACTATAAACGGGCCAGTAGCCAATAGCTTTCGCCTCGTCATTTATTCTGAGCATGCGCCGCACTTCGTCCGTCGGAATTGTCTACACACACGATCGGAATTTAAAACGATCGGATTTTGTTGTCGGAAAATTTTAAGATCCTGCTCCCAAACTTGGTGCGTCTGAAAATCCAACGGAAAAAGTCAGATGGAGCCCACACACACGATCGGATTTTCCAACAACAAGATCCGCTCGCACATTTTCCGTCGGAAAGTCCGACCGCGTGTACGGGGCATTGGGCTCCACTAGTGCGAAGTGTCATTCATAGTAGGGGAAACGACAAGTCCCGACAGCGTTCGATGCGACGGCTTGTAGTTTCAATGAACTAGCACGGTGCTGTTGGTAGTTCAATGGATTCTTCCTGTCGGTATCTGCTTGCCGCGTACGAGGTATGAGCAACAGATACACCGACGGGTCTGCAGGGGTCCTGCCTGGTACCACCGATCTGCCCGATTGCTGGTTCGATGCTTTCCATGCTCCCAAATCAAAAAAAATAGTAAAATTCACAGTTTTTAACATGCAAAAAAATAAAATAAAATGTGCATTTATTTTATTTTTTTGTTAAAAAAGGTGAACTTCTCCTTTTCAATCAGTGCGTTTATGTGAAAAGTCTTCTCTGCCAGCCTATTTGTGCCCGCCGTGGGCTTGTTTAGAGTGTGGAGAGTCAGGTGCTGCTAGGCGAAGACTCGTTCTCTCGGCATCAATCAGTAGAGAGCGTTTGGCAGGAAGCCGTATCTTCAGGTTGATAAAATGCAGGGGGAAGGAAAATCCTCTCCTCTCCTCCACTACAAAATCAATGCCCTTTATTCTTTTCCTCCATAATATCCTCGGGTAACGGAGGTTTCTCCTCTGACCCCTGAACAGGATCAGGGGGAATAGAGGTTGTGTAGAGTTTCTGGAAGCCGAAGGTTCTAGAAGTGCAGAGTTTCTGAAAGAATTCAGACGAGAAATCCGTCAGACAGGCTGTATGGTGCATTCCTGAGGGGGGTCCACATGCGATTCGCGCATGCGCAGTAGGGAACCGGGAAATGAAGCCGAAAGGCTCCATTTCCTGATTCCCATACCCAAGATGGCGGCGGCAGCACCCGAGAGACGATCTAGAGATCGGCTTCGGGTGCCGACATCGCGGGCGCGCTGGACAGGTAAGTGTCACTATTTTAAAAGTCAGCAGCTGCAGTATTTGTAGCTGCTGACTTTAAAAAAAAAAAAAAAACGCGGAGTCCCGGCGGACTCCCTCTTTAAGGTTGAACTGGATGGACTTGTCTTTTTTCAACCTGACTAACTATGTAACTCTCAAAACCTCTGCCTATACAACTGCATAGTGTGCAACGCACTGCTGATTGTATTATTAAAAGCCAAAAAAAATAAAAAAATAAAAAACAGTACCAATATAAAGGGAATCCCAGTCTTACCTGATGCTGGGCCTACTAGAGGTCCAGGCTTCACCCATCACAGTGGGTATACCCCCCTGAAGAAGTCTTCAAGGTCTGGGAAGAAATGGACCACGGCTGTCACAGTCATTGGTAAGGCTCAGAGACCAGTAGCTACAGCAGTCAGGGTCGATGCTACCACTAGGCAAACTAGGCAACCACCTAGGGCGCCCAGCTGCTGGTCTCCCTCTGCATTTTCATGCTCTGCAGGCTGCAGCATGTAACTCAGTCTCAGGCAGCCGCTCTGTCTGACCAATAGTGTTATTAGAGGCACACAGCACTGGAGCCTGGAGGACACGTCCCCCCAACAGAACGGAAGCAAACATCCCCTGCCGCTGCGCGCCTCTATGATCATCAGTGACCAACCTGTCTGTCTCAGAGACTCTCCGGTGATCGTTCTAGTACAGCCAGCTCTGCCTTACACACAATGCATTCCTTACAGCAGGGGTGCCCAACTGCTGGCCCTCTGATGTGGCTCGCCACCTCCTGTTCTGGGATGGTGGGTTCCCGACTCGCCATCCCCGAGCATCAGTGTGTAGAACGGAGCCGGCACTAGAGGAAGCGGAGCTGGCACTAGAGGAAGCAGAGCTGATGCTTCCTGTATAGCGCCAGCTCTAATCACATGGGCAGGGCAAACAAGGTTTCACCTAGGGCAGTGATGGCAAACCTTGGCACCCCAGATGTTTTGAAACTACATTTCCCATGATGCTCAACTACACTGCAGAGCGCATGAGCATCATGGGAAATGTAGTTCCAAAACATCTGGGGTGCCAAGGTTCTCCATCACTGGCCTAGGGTGTCAAAAACCCATGCAGCAGCCCTGACAGCAGTAGAGAGGTTCCCACCGACCAAACAGGATAAGTACAGAAGTAAGTCACCCTGGCGGGTGACACAAGGTGCGGGGCCTAAGCATTAGCCAGTATTCACCAGAGCTCCTGATTGTGAGGGTGGGTTTTGCTGTGTGTTGGTACCAGGCCGTGGTCATCAGTATTGCCCCACCAGGAGGTATGCAAGATGGGGGTCCAGTAGCAGATATAGAAGGTTTGGAACAAGCAGAAGTGTAGTCAGTAAACAAGCCAAAAGGTTGGTAACATG
This sequence comes from Lithobates pipiens, assembly GCF_037356315.1. Taxonomy (NCBI): domain Eukaryota; kingdom Metazoa; phylum Chordata; class Amphibia; order Anura; family Ranidae; genus Lithobates; species Lithobates pipiens. The sequence goes on along the minus strand of NW_027507784.1, from coordinate 345,748,279 downwards.
TGGTTGCAGGTTGGGATCAAGCGGAGGTGTAGTCAAGGAACAAGTCAAAGGTCAGTAACGATTGGTGGTGGAGATAAGACAACTTCAGGTACACAAAGGAGCAAGATATCGGCTGGAGAGAGCACAATAATCTGGCAAACAGGAAGTGCAGAGATATGGCTTAAATCGGGAAGATCATGGGAGGAACAAAGAGTTCAAGGTTTACCACAAACAAGAGACAAGGCGAGAAAATCCAAAGGATGAGACAGGGAGCTCTTCAGCATCTCAGGCGGCTCAGCGAGAAGAGGCTGTGGGTTTAGATTCCGGATCTGACAGCGGCCCTGGACTTGTATAGCGCCCTGGGGTCAGCTACATTGGTTGCATTATGTGCCAAGGTGACCACAGAATCCAGTGCCCAAAGCAAACTTTACAGGCTGGTCTCACAGAGCCGGGTCCGGACCCCAAAGTACACACCAAGAGTAACCAGAAACTGCTAAATAGCCAAAGGCAGTCAGATCCTGGTAGAAGCTTCAGAAAAAAAAAAAGCATGGTTAAAGAGAAACACTTCTCTATAAGAAAAGAGGTCCATCACCTATGGACAAAAAAAAAAGTCTCCATGAGTGGGTTGGGTTATAAGCATACGCTCCAGGGGCAGCTCTAGCACAATTTTGGCCAGTGTCCAATCACCATGCATATAACCCATTGTCTATGAATACAAGTCCCCCGCGTCCTGTAATGTATGATCAGGATAAAATAATTTTAAGCATCATCTTCCCCTCAAGTGACGAAACGCGTAAGCCGGGAACTACCGTTACTACATGACTTTCGCCATTTGGAGCGCACTGTGGTACGGCGCTCTGATAGATTTGTCAGCAGCTGATTTAGGGTGCCAAATCACATACTTGGGAGCGCGTTGTGTTTTTTATACTAACGGGGGGCTTTTTTGAATAAATGGTGGTACACTGCGATGGCTTCCCTGGTTTATTTTATGATCTTGCATGGGCAGATCGATATTCTTATTCCCTAGACCAGGGGTAGGCCAGTCTGGGGGCCCTCCAGCTGTTGCAGAACTACAAGTCCCATCATGCCTCTGGGAGTAATTGTAACTGCCAGCCTTGCAATGCCTCATGGGAAATGTAGTTCTACAACAGCTGGAGGGCCCCGGGTTGCCTCCCCCTGCCCTAGACAGTGATAAAGAAATACAAAGCCAGCAACAGAGGTTAAGACTAAAATTGAGCGCTGTGTGACCCCCTCCCATCCCCCCCCCCCCATTATTTTAATAAAAGCTGCAGATTTGTAAAGGTTGAAAACAACTTTTCAAATGATAACATTTTAAAGCTTTTATGAGATTTAGGTGATTGGATTCATATCTACAATAAGACGTAAAAGAGTCCATTCTTCATATATACACCTCATTGCTGGACTGAGGTGGAGGCAGCAAACACCTACCTGGTAGAGGCAGGCGACAGTTCCCAGGAAGAAGGCCATAATACATCTGACATCATCATCGCTCTGGAATACATAAAATCAATGTTATTGACAGAGGTCTGTGAAGCGGTTATTGATCAGGGGTCTCCCGTCACGTCACCGAGCGGGGTCGCCTGCCTCCGGGCAGGGTCACCCGTCACGTCACCGAGCTGGGTCGCCCATCACGTCAGCGACCAGGGGTCGTCTGACCCGTCAACGACCAGGGGTCACCCGTCACAGACCAGGGTTCGTCACCAGGAGGTCGCCTGTCACGTCACCGACCAGGGGTCATCCGTCACCGACCAGGGGTTGTCCGTCACATCACCGACCAGGGGTCGCCCGTCACCGACCAGGGGTCATCCGTCACCGACCAGGGGTCGTCCGTCACATCACCGACCAGGGGTTGTCCATCACATCACCGACCAGGGGTCGCCCGTCACCGACCAGGGGTCGTCCGTCACATCACCGACCAGGGGTCGCCCGTCACCGACCAGGGGTCGTCCGTCACATCACCGACCAGGGGTCGCCCGGCCGTCACTGACCAGGGAACACCTGGCCCATCACCGACCAGGGGTCGCCCATCACGTCACCGACCAGAGGTCACCTGTCTTCAAACAAGAGTCGCCCGTCACCGACCAGGGGTCACCCATCACCGACCAGGGGTCGCCCGTCACGTCACCGAGCGGGGTCGCCTGCCTCCGGGCGGGGTCGCCCGTCACGTCACCGAGCGGGATCGACTGTCACTGGGCAGGGTCGCCCGTCACGTCACCGAGTTGGGTCGCCCATCACGTCACCGAGCTGGGTCACCCATCACATCAGTGACCAGGGGTCACTCGTCACAGACCAGGGTTCATCACCAGGAGGTCGCCTGTCATGTCACCGACCAGGGGTCGCCCGTCACCGACCAGGGGTCGTCCGTCACATCACCGACCAGGGGTCGCCCGGCCCATCACCGACCAGGGGTCCCCCATCACGTCACCGACCAGAGGTCACCTGTCATCAAACAAGAGTCGCCCATCACCGACCAGGGGTCCCCCATCACGTCACCGACCAGAGGTCACCTGTCATCAAACAAGAGTCGCCTGTCACCGACCAGGGGTCACCCATCACCAACCATGGGTCACCCGTCATGTCACCGACCAGGACTCGTCCGTCACGTCACAGACCAGGACTCGTCCGTCACGTCACTAACCAGGGGTCACCCGTCATGTCACCGACCGGGGCTCATCCGTCATGTCAACGACCAGGACTCGTCCGTCACCGACCAGGGGTCACCCGTCACCTCACGGAGCGGCAGTCGCCCGTCAGGTCACCGACCGGGGCTCATCCGTCACGTCACCGACCAGGTTTTAAACATGTTTCTTTTTAGCGCATCATTTTTTTCCTTTATATTGGCCCCAACAACACCTGTCTGACCTCAATCCCCCAACTTCTCACTTTTCAATTTTGCGGAGCATGAAACATATCTAGGAAATGGAATAGGTGAGAGGACAGTGTCAGCGTCTGTCCAGGAGGGGGAGCTCTGGCACCGTCACAAGATAATCTGTCATCTTCAGATTTCCATATGACGGGGTGAGGTGGCGTGCGCTCCGGTGTATAATCACACATACATCAGCGTGGGACTGAGCGTGTCCCACTGGCTAATGACTGTGTAGTGCCGCTCATTACCACACGCAACTGCCTGCGTTTGTCACCATACTTAATTGGTTCATTAGAGGCACGTTGAACTGGCAGGTGTGCGCAGCGCTCAGTGTGAGAACTGTGTGCGCTGATTTCCAGAATCCTCTGCGTAACATTAACCTCTGCCCAGCCACGATGTATAATCTGTATCTGATATACAATGTGAGTCTGCTTTTCATGGAAGGACACAGGAGCCGATGTATGAATACACATCCTGCAGGATTACATGGGGACACATTTCATCTTTTGGCTGCAAATTCACTGTAAAGGAGCCACACGTGGCCTGCTGGGACATGCAGCTCCTCACTCTATACCTGACAGGTGTACTAATCATGCTTCTAGGGAGAAATCTCTTTTTTTTAAATTCCCAGCATTGTGATCCTGCCATTTTTTGGAGCCTCAGCCGAGTATCACCTCTATAGGACTTTTCTGGACATTCTAAAACCACTGAAAACAATATGGAGTTGCCCCTAATGGATATCAATATAGATTTACCCTCCTTTGTGGCTACAACACCCTCCACTCTTCTGAGGCTTTCCATTAGATTTTGGAGGGTGTTTGTGGGAATTTGTGCCCTTTTTCTGAGGTCAGGTACTGATGTCGGATGAGAAGACCTGGCTGACGTGTTGGGCCTCACGTTGGGCACCAAAAAAATAAATAAACACCAGGATCACCATCAGCGTTCCAATTCATCCCAAAGGTGTTCAGTAGGGATGAGGTCAGGGCTCTGTACAGGACACTCGAGTGCCTCCACACCAAACTTTTCATCCATGTCTCTATGGAGCTGGCAATGTACACAGGGGACAGACATGGCGGAACAGAAAAGGCTCTTCACCAAACTGTTACCACCAGGTTGGAAGAGCACAACTGTCTACAATGTATTTGTATGATGGAGGATTACCAGAACCCTTCACTGGAGACATCTGAACTCATTGGAGGTTCATGAACCTTTGGCTATATAGTGGCAGGTGTAATGGTCAGGTCTGTCCCTCCCTTACACCCTCTATAGTGTCTGCCGCTCCCTGATACCCTCCATACTGTCTGTAGCTCCCTTATACCCTTCAATGTGTCTGTAGCTCCCTTCTACCCTCCATAATGTCTGTATTGCCCTTATACTGAATGAATGAATGAATGAAATACTTGTATAGCGCACAATGCGAACTGAATCGCCTCTATACTCTCTAAAGTGTTTGTAGCTCTCTTATACCCTCCATTGTGTCTGTAGTTCCCTTAAACCCTTCAATGTGTCTGTAGCTCCCTTACAGCCTCCATTGTGTCTGTAGTTCCCTTACACCTTCCATAGAGTCTGTCCCTCCCTTACACCCTCTATAGTGTCTGTCGCTCCCTTATACCCTTCAATGTGTCTGTAGCTCCCTTACAGCCTCCATTGTGTCTGTAGGTCCCTTAAATCCTCCATAGTGTCTGTAGTACCCTTACACCTTCCATAGAGTCTGTCCCTCCCTTACACCCTCTATAGCAGGGTTCCTCAAACTACGGCCCTCCAGCTGTTGCAAAACTACACATCCCATGAGGCATTGTAAACCTCTGACATTCACAGACATGACTAGGCATGATGGGAATTGTAGTTCCTGAACAACTGGAGGGCCATAGCTTGAAGACCCATGCTCTATAGTGTCTGTCGCTCCCTTATACCCTTCAATGTGTCTGTAGCTCCCTTACACCCTCCATAGTATCTGTATTGCCCTTATACTCCCTATAGTGTCTGTAGCTCCCTTATACCCTTCAATGTGTCTGTAGTTCCCTTACACCCTCCATAGTGTCTGTATTGCCCTTATGCTCTCTAAAGTGTCTGTATCTCTCTTATACCCTTCATAGTGTTTGTATCTCTCTTATACCCTTCATAGTGTCTGTATCTCTCTTATACCCTTCATAGTGTCTGTAGCTCTCTTATACCCTTCATAGGGTTTGTAGCTCTCCTACACTCTATATAGCAGTGATGGCGAACCTTGGCACCCCAGATGTTTTGGAACTACATATCCCATGATGCTCATGCACTCTGCAGTGTAGTTGAGCATCATGGGAAATGTAGTTCCAAAACATCTGGGGTGCCAAGGTTCACCATCACTGCTATATAGTGTCTGTCACTCCCTAACAGCCGTCACAGTGTTTCTGCTCTCTTACGCCCTCCATAGTGTCTGACGCTCCCTTATACCCTCCATAGTATTACTGCTCTCTTACATCCTCCATATTGTCTAGTCACTCCCTTACACCCTCCATAGTGCTTCTGCTTGCGCAATGGTCTGTCCGGAATTTCTTTTTTTGTTTTTTCAGTTTTTTTTTAAATAAACCAATAGAGAGAGCTTTTCCACCTACAGTCAGTAAACCATGACGGCAGTTCTCTAACATTTATTTTCCCTCTTTGCTATGATTAAGACTTTGTCCTGTAACTGCCACCAACATTGCACCCTTAGTGGAGCAGCACATCGCGGGACCGACTGTCTGCTTCATACAGAGCCGAGGCAGCGTGGTCTGTAATACCGAAAGAGAAAAGTTCCGAGGACTTTTCAAATGAACAGAATTTGACAGTAAAATGCAGAAGGAAAGTGCGGGAGGAGGGAATATGGGGAAAAAGTGGAAATGCCTTTTAAAGGAGAGCGGCTTAAAGAGGGAAAAATCGAAGACACCAGAGACCTGAACAAGCTTCATTTTCTCCTTTGATTGCCCATTTTTAAACTTGGACTTTTGCTTTACTAACAGCACACGTAACCTCGCTCGAAATAAAGCTATTTTGACCTAAAATAATCGTGTTTGAGAAGTCAATTCTCCCACGTAGAAAGTTTAAAAGTGGTCTCCTCGGGACACGACACTTGTGATGTCACCAGGAAGGTGACCGGACCAACCAATGCTACTATGAGATACTTTCTTTCCAAAGAGCTTTTCACAGGCTGGACCCTACATAGGTGGGTGCAGGTATATCTGTAAGGGTGCGTTTAATGTAACTGACACTTATAAAATAGTATTTTTTTTTGTATGGGATATATTACAGAACATCTGCTGCTCTTGGTTGCCTTTGCTGTGTGTATTTAAATCTCAGAATAAAACCTACAGAATTATTCTAGTGGCCTTAATCCCCAAACACAGAACATCCAAATGAATACATGAGGCGTCTATACTGTACCTGCAGCAGACTCTCCAGTGCATGGAAGCCACGGATGAGATTGAGACCCGCACAGAGCAGGCTGAGCAGGCAGGAGATGACCCCCGTCAGGGTGACCGGCTCCAATCGCTGGTGAGGAGCTAGGGGTGGAGAACAGAGACAGGTCGGGTGACATGTATGACAAGTGCTGGATCTCCTGTTATTAATATCCACAATTGTGAAGGATTGTCTCATTGATCACTGCTCACACATAACAGAGCCCCCCCCCCCCCCCCCCAGGTAAGGGAGTCTTGAAAGACGTTCAAATATGCAGGAGGCAGTTAGGGTGCAACACCAATGGTCACAGAGTCCAGAATGATTTCTTTATTAAAGCGGAGCTCCGACCAAAATATGACTTTTAAGATAAAAATACCCCATAGACTACTCATGCCTCGTACAATGTAACAAAAGGTATGCTGTAAACTATGCCCAGGTTTCTTTTTGTGCAGCATCGTTTTCTTACTTTGTGAAGTTCCTGCACAGCGCGGCCATCTCCAGTGTGGGCATCTGAAGCCACAGTGTCCTCCTTCCTGCAATCTGTGCATGCTGGCTACCCAGCATGCACCTGCCGATCTCGCACATGTGCAGTGCAGTGCGGTGCAATCTTGGTCAGCTTGACATGGCAAAGCCATGCCAAGCTGACCAAGAATTTTCATAGACGCCAATATTAAATGTTACGGGATCAGTGCCATGCCAAGCTGACCAAGATTTTCCATACACGTCAATGTTAAAAGAGAAGTACTGTATGTTTTTTTTTTTTTCACCATCATATTTAGTGAGGTGGTCCGATGCTGCATCTGTCCCCAGCCACCTCTGCACTGAGAACTGAGCAATCAAACACCACCAATGGCTCGGTTCCGACAGCTCCCCGAGCAGAGAGCTGCAGCCTGTCAGCCAGCATCTCTCTGCTCTGGGAACGGGGAGCGGCTGGCTGAGAGGTTGAGACAGGCATCAGTCTAGGCACCTGGCTGACCCAGACTTTATTGTTGTGATTCCAGTGACATCAGCAGAGAGCCGTCTCTTCAGACAGCTCTCTGCTGAAAACGGGTCACGGGAGTGCAAAAGGAATTGCACTCCTGTGACCCAGAAGAGAAGCCCAGCCAAATGAGCGCAGGCTGGACTTCTCCTTTAAATGTTACTGGAGCCGTGCCATGCCAAGCTGACCAAGAATTTCCATAGACGTCAATGTTAAAAGAGAAGTACTGTTTGGTTTTTTTTTAACCATTATACTTAGCAAGGTGGTCCAATACTGCATCTGTCCCCTGCCGCCTCTGCGCTGAGAACTGAGCAATCGAACACCGCTGATGGCTCGGTTCTGACAGCTCCCCGAGCAGAGAGCTGCTGCCTGTTAGTCAGCATCTCTCCACTCTGCCCCCCCCCACGCTCATTGGAGTGCTGAGATGTGGAGGGGGCGGGGAGCGGCAGTCTCAGGCTCTCAGCAGCCCGCTGAGAGGCTGAGACAGGCATCACTCTAGGCACGTGACAGACTTTACTGTCGTGATTCCAGTGACGTCAGCAGAGAGCCGTCTTCAGCTGACGTCACTGGAATCACGACAGCTCTCTGCTGAAAACGGGTCACAGGGGTGCAAAACGAATGGCACTCCTGTGACCCAGAGGAGAAGCCCAGCCAAATGAGCTCAGGCTGGACTTCTCCTTTAAATGTTACTGGAGCCGTGCCATGCCAAGCTGACCAAGAATTTCCATAGGCGCCAATGTTAAATGTTACGGGAGCAATGCCAAGCTGACCCAAGATCTCCCAAAAGCCAATGCAAAACCGGAAGATATGTACGGCACAGTGGCCCCTAAAGGAAGAAGTGAAATTAGACATAGGCATAAATCAAGTGAAAAAATAAATAAAAAATTGGCAATTCATTTTAAGGATGTACATTAGTGCTGCATGAAAAATGTGAATGGAACTCCACTTTAAATGATCAATGGAATTAGAGAGACAAGCCATTGTAAGTCCAAACTAACGTGGGCTGGAAGATCAAAGAAAGAAATAACTGCTTGTAATGCTTTCTGATTTCATACTGGAACAGACACACCAATGATTTACTGACTGATCTTCCAGCCAAGTCCATGTCTCAATTCTCTGTATGTTTCCAAGCCCTGAAGAAGGAGGACTTTACAACCCCTGAACAGTGTTGGCTCTTTTTGTTTTCTTTATAAAGGATAAAATAATGGCAACATACAATAAATAAAAAAAAAAGAAAGAGTCCTTGTTATTATAGATCAATCAGTCCCAAAACTGTAACTTTAGCAGCTGCTCCCCATCAGATTGAAGTAACATTTCTAATAATCAAAACAAACAAGGAGGGGGGCGGCAGCTAAGTGTAGCATTAAAATTTGTTTATTAAAAGAAAAACAAGCAAATAGCAACTCACTGTGGAGTAAACAGGAGATCACTCGGATGGTAGATTCCACTGCCGATATGAAGAAGCACTCCTGGGCTCGGGCCGCTACTATTGCAACCAACTCATAGAGAGGCGCTGGAGACGGGAACAGGAAGTGCCGGAAATCACCCTGCAATGCACAGGAGGGCGTGGCTACATGTTTCAGAGCATCACACTCCTTTCTCAAGCAGTGATCGGATGGGGAGGAACATGAGATTCCTGCTGCCAGGGACCTGTGGGACTACAAGATCTGGCCGGCCAGCTGCCAGGGATCTATTGGGTTACAAGATCACCCCCGGCCAGGGTGTTTGCCAGCACTTCCTGTTCAAGTCTCCAGGAGGCGTGCCTACGCGTTTCAGAGCATCACACATTTTTTTCTCAAGCAGTGATCAGATGGGGAGAAACACATTTTTTCACTGCCAATAGGAGGAAGCACTCCTGGGCTCAGGCCGCTACTATTGCAACCAACTCATAGAGAGGCGCTGGAGACGGGAACAGGAAGTGCCGGAAATCACCCTGGAATGCACAGGGCGGCGTGGCTACATGTTTCAGAGCATTACACTCCTTTCTCAAGCAGTGATCGGATGGGAAGGAACATGAGATTCCTGCTGCCAGGGATCTGTGCGACTACAAGATCTGGCCGGCCAGCTGCCAGGGATCTATTGGGCTACAAGATCTCAGGCTGGCCAGGGTGGTTGCCAGCACTTCCTGTTCCAACCTCCAGGAGGTGTGCATACGCGTTTCAGAGCATCACACATTTTTTCACTGCCAATAGGAGGAAGCACTCCTGGGCTCGGGGCGCTACTATTGCAACCAACCCATAGAGAGGCTCTGGAGACGGGAAAAGTAAGTGCCGGAAATCACCCTGCAATGCACAGGGGGGCGTGGCTACATGTTTCAGAGCATCACACTCCTTTCTCAAGCAGTGATCGGATGGGGAGGAACATGAGATTCCTGCTGCCAGGGACCTGTGGGACTACAAGATCTGGTCGGCCAGCTGTCAGGGATCTATTGGGTTACAAGATCACTCCCGACCAGGGTGTTTTCCAGCACTTCCTGTTCCTGTCTCCAAGAGGCGTGCCTACGCGTTTCAGAGCATCACACATTTTTTCTCAAGCAGTGATCAGATGAGGAGAAATGTGAGATTCCTTCTGCCAGGTACCTGTGGGACTACAAGATCTGGCCGGGCAGCTGCAAGGGATTCATGGCACTACAAGATCTGGTCAGCCAGCTGCCAGTGATCTTTTGGGCTACAAGATCTCCACGCCGGCCAGGGTCTCCTGTTCCGGCCTCCAGGAGGCGTGCCTACGCGTTTCAGAGCATCATGCTCCTTTCTCAAGCAGTGATCAGATGGGGAGGAACAGGAGATTAATGCTGCCAGGGACCTGTGGGACCACAAGATCTTGCCGGGCAGCTGCAAGGGATTCTCATGGGACTACAAGATCTGGTCGGGCAGCCGCCAGTGATCTACTGGGCCACAAAATATCCGCTGGCCAAGGTGGTTGCTGGCGCTTCCTGTTCCAGTCTCCAGTGCCGCTCTACAAGTTGTCTGCTATAGTAGAGGCCCAGAGCTCAGGAGTATTTCATCCTATCGGCAGTAGACTCCCTGGCGGATTGTCCTATATTTGAGTGATCTCATATTTACTCCACAGTGAGCTACCATTTGTTTGTCTTTTAGTAAACTCTCTTTAATACCACACTCCACACACCCCCCTCCTTGTTTACTTTTATTATTATTTTTTATGACCACTGGTGGGGCGCCCTTACCGAGCCTGAGGTTATACATATGATTGGTTGTTTAGTGACACAGATCCGTTGTGTCAGAGTCACAGGCTTGGAAATCAATGATAATGAAGAGAACGGAAAAGAATTACAAACAGCGCATATTGTACGGCCGCCTCCATGAGGGCGAGGAAGCCAGGCGGAAGAAAACCCCTTTGTGTAAATCACTGGGGTGGAAAGATTGGAACAATGGAGGTAATGAGGTGTAGATACAGGCCGGGGTGAAGCCTGCACAGCCAGGAGCAACAACACGAGATGGGCCCCCCCGCGACCCCCCGACCACTGCTCACTTCAACAGCTAGAGGACAATGTTTATAATACGGAAACTACTCTGGGAGAACAAGTGAAAGCGACGTGTTTCTAATCTTCTCTCCAGGCTACTGGCCACGTCTGAACCCCACCAATGCATGGCCGTGTAGGGAAACACCCCCCACATTATCTCATCACCCCCAATTCCATGTTCCTGCCCATGGGACATCCTGGAATGACTACGCTGTCCACACACCATCAGATATTAGACATTAAGAGAAAACATTTTTGAGAGAGAGGGAATCTTAACAGATTACGGATACCACGTCCCCATATTAATGAATACAACAAGGAAAGAGGGAGGCCAAAAGAGGGCTGGGGAATCACCAACCCCCGGGACTTTAACGGTATCAAATCAAAAAGTATTTGCAGAGAAAAAATCTTAATGTATAAAATATTACAATATTACAATTTTATTCAAGCTATACACAATTTTAGACATTCAAAAAAAAAAAAAAAACACGATAGTTTGACATCAATTTGCCAGAAAGAGCATATTTATGTTTAATCCCATTTTTCACCAAACAAGAAGAGTGAAGAGAAGGCAAGCTGCAATCATTCTCGACATGTTTCGCCCGGAATGGGCTTCTTCAGGAAAAACAATCAATCAGTTTTTCCTGAAGAAGCCCATTCCGGGTGAAACATGTCGAGAATGATTGCAGCTTGCCTTCTCTTCACTCTTCTTGTTTGGTGAAAAATGGGATTAAACATGAATATGCTCTTTCTGGCAAATTGATGTCAAACTATCGTGTTTTTTTTTTTTTTTTTTGAATGTCTAAAATTGTGTATAGCTTGAATAAAATTGTAATATTTTATACATTAAGATTTTTTCTCTGCAAATACTTTTTGATTTGATACCGTTAAAGTCCCGGGGGTTGGGGATTCCCCAGCCCTCTTTTGGCCTCCCTCTTTCCTTGTTGTACACCATCAGATATTAGTCCATCAAACCCACAATATGTTTGTCCCATCGTTCTTCCCCACACCTGGGAGTTCTGGATGCTTCTGTGTTTCAGCTCCTCCTGTTACATTCTCTATTACAGCGGTCCCCAATCTCCCGGCACCGGGAACCGACCCCAGCCACCGGGAACCGACCCCAGCCACCCGGAACCGACCCCAACCACCGGGAACCGACCCCAGCCACCAAAACCCCTCCATGGACCTGATCGGGGCACTATAGGGTGCTGTGCGTGGGCTGCCTGTCACCTCCCTTAAGTAAATGCCCTCTGTTATGGGGGAAGTTGGTTGGAGGTGTTGACACAACCTGGCACCTCGGTGGGGGGGGGGGGGGGGCTTGTGCAGTCCATCACCTCTGGGTCAGAATGGCTTTTTCTTCCCCTTCCTCTCCATGGGTAAGGCGACCACAGAGAGGGAAGGGAGTTGTGGTGCTGGGTGAAAGGGAGAGGGCCCTCTGGTGGTGGGAGGGTGGAAGTGCAAGTTCCACAGCAGTGCACCGGGCCACAGCCCAGGGGTTGGGGACCCCTGCTCTGTTAAATAAAATAAACAAAACAGCAGGGGATCATGGGAGAACCTCATAATGGGCACAATAGGTGTGCAGACCCGGGAACTCAGCACAGGGATGGAGGAAACCCCTCATAATGGGCACAGCGGGTGTACAGACCTGGGAACTCAGCACAGGGATGGAGGAAACCCCTCATAATGGGCACAGCGGGTGTACAGACCCGGGAACTCAGCACAGGGATGGTGGGAACCCCTCATAATGGGCACAGTGGGTGTACAGACCTGGGAACTCAGCACATGGATGGCGGGAACCCCTCATAATGGGCACAGCGGGTGTACAGACCCAGGAACTCAGCACAGGGATAATGTGAACAACTCATAATGGGCACAGTGGGTGTACAGACCTGGGAACTCAGCACATGGATGGCGGGGATCCCTCATAATGGGCACAGCGGGTGTACAGACCCAGGAACTCAGCACAGGGATAATGTGAACAACTCATAATGGGCACAGTGGGTGTACAGACCTGGGAACTCAGCACATGGATGGCGGGGATCCCTCATAATGGGCACAGCGGGTGTACAGACCCAGGAACTCAGCACAGGGATAATGTGAACAACTCATAATGGGCACAGCGGGTGTACTGTACAGACCCAAGAACTCAGCACAGGGATGGTGGGAACCCCTCATAATGGGCACAGCGGGTGTACAGACCCGGGAACTCAGCACAGGGATGGTGGGGATCCCTCATAATGGGCACAGCAGGTGTACAGACCTGGGAACTCAGCACAGGGATGGTGGGAACCCCTCATAATGGGCACAGCGGGTGTACAGACCCGGGAACTCAGCACAGGGATGGTGGGGATCCCTCATAATGGGCACAGCGGGTGTACAGACCCGGGAACTCAGCACAGGGATGGTGGGAACCCCTCATAATGGGCACAGCGGGTATACAGACCCAAGAACTCAGCACAGGGATGGTGTGAACCCCTCATAATGGGCACAGCGGGTGTACAGACCCAGGAACTCAGCACAGGGATAATGTGAACAACTCATAATGGGCACAGCGGGTGTACAGACCCGGGAACTCAGCACAGGGATGGTGGGGATCCCTCATAATGGGCACAGCGGGTGTACAGACCCGGGAACTCAGCACAGGGATGGTGGGAACCCCTCATAATGGGCACAGCGGGTATACAGACCCAAGAACTCAGCACAGGGATGGTGGGAACCCCTCATAATGGGCACAGCGGGTGTACAGACCCAAGAACTCAGCACAGGGATGGTGGGAACCCCTCATAATGGGCACAGCGGGTGTACAGACCCGGGAACTCAGTATTTGTTACTAATGGCCTTTCCCCTGTTCAGAGCAGTGCTGATTATACAGAACTATCACAAGGGGTGAAAACTGTAGTCCCAGCAAGTGGCACTTCTGGTGCCACCTATACCAGTCTCTAAAAACTGGAAGACAATAGTCATGTGACAACTGGTAAAAAAATAAATAAAAAAATAGATTTTTGATTTAGTCGGCTTTCACACCAAGCTGCCCCGGGCGTCGGCGATAAAGCGACCAAAAGGGGGTTAAATCCGCCCGCAAAATGCTGGCGGAGTGGCGTTTTGCTGGCGGTATCGCATCGCTGCCTCCCTGATTTCAATGGGGAGCAGCGGTGGAGGGCGAGTTCATTGCTCCTTCACCGCTCCAAAGAAGCTGCTGGCAGGACTTTTTGTGACGTCCTGCCAGCGCACTGCTCCAGTGGGAAAGCCCCCGGCCTTTCACACTGTAGTGAATGGAGCTGCTTTTTTCAGGCGCTATTTTTAGTGCTGTAGCTCCTGAAAAACGCTGGCAGTGTGAAAGGGGTCTTACCTGTAAAAAAATGTCTTTGAGTTCATGATAGGACACAGGGCACTTCCTATTTATGTCTGCTTGGGTTATGCTGCTACCTTCAGGTGAGTGGCTACTGGACAAAAATAAGCAGAATTCCTGCCCAGGTATAACTTTTTCCAGCTCAGATAAGCCTCAGTTTTGTAGAAAGCAATGAGGAACATTGAAGCCAAAGAAGAAAGGGATCCCTGCAGAGCAAGGGAGCGGAATGACATCAGTGCTTGGGAAGGGGGGAGGGGGCGCATTGCTTCTATGACAAACTGAATAGGTTCCACAGCCGCTTTCATGTGCTGCTCTGCAATACCTGGTCTATTCCCTGGCGCACTCAGCATGGCTTCCACAGCCGCTTCCAGGCACTGCTCTGCAATACCTTACCACTTCCCTGGCGCACTCTGCATGGCTTCCACAGCCACTTCCAGGCACTGCTCTGCAATACCTTACCACTTCCCTGGCGCACTCTGCATGGCTTCCACAGCCACTTCCAGGCACTGCTCTGCAATACCTTACCACTTCCCTGGCGCACTCTGCATGGCTTCCACAGCCGCTTCCAGGCACTGCTCTGCAATACCTTACCACTTCCCTGGCGCACTCTGCATGGGTTCCACAGCCCCTTCCAGGCACTGCTCTGCAATACCTTACCACTTCCCTGGCGCACTCTGCATGGCTTCCACAGCCACTTCCAGGCACTGCTCTGCAATACCTTACCGCTTCCCTGGCGCACTCTGCATGGCTTCCACAGCTGTTTCCAGGCACTGCTCTGCAATACCTTTCCGCTTCCCTGGTGAACTCTGCATGGCTTCCACAGCCACTTCCAGGCACTGCTCTGCAATACCTTACCACTTCCCTGGCGCACTCTGCATGGCTTCCACAGCCACTTCCAGGCACTGCTCTGCAATACCTTACCGCTTCCCTGGCGCACTCTGCATGGCTTCCACAGCCACTTCCAGGCACTGCTCTGCAATACCTTACCACTTCCCTGGCGCACTCTGCATGGCTTCCACAGCCACTTCCAGGCACTGCTCTGCAATACCTTTCCGCTTCCCTGGTGAACTCTGCATGTTTTTAACAGCCACTTCCAGGCACTGCTCTGCAATACCTGGTCTCTTCCCTGGTGAACTCTGCACAGGGTTCCACAGCCGCTGCTCTGCAATACCTGCCCGCTTCCCTGGCACACTCTGCAGATGTTCACAGGACTATCGAATGTTCCCTTTATCCATTGTAATATGTGGGTGCATTTTTTTATTTCTACATGTGTTGGTAATAAATTTCTACATGGTGGCGCCCCCTGTTGTTTGAGTCTCTTTGCAGTGCACTATAGCGTATGCCTGTGTGAGGGCAATGCTTGCACAGGGGTACCCCTGCATCCCCATACAGACAGTTCCATTCATTTCAGTTGGGACGCAGTGGCTGCATGGACACAGCTGGTGCTCCAGATCTGACATCCATGCAAGTGCGGGTGCAGGGCCTTGAATGCAGACAATGTGCGTTCGGGGCGGCACCGCACCCACATGGCTGACAAACTTGTCTGTGCAGTCACTGCGTTCCAATTCACATCGGGACCTGCCTGCATGGGGATGCATGGAATGCCTGTAAATGCCCATTGGGGGGGCAAACACGGCCCTCGCATGGAGGTTCACTGTAGTACAACCATATGAACGAGGTCTGTGTGTATCCGGAGCGCCCGGGGGCCCCTATGAACACCTCATCCCCCGATATGGGGGCGTTACCTGTGAGTGGAGGTCCTTACCAATGCCTTTATATTCCAGATCCTTCCGATGGCGGACGCCATTCTCCATTCCGAGCTCCTGCGACGATACCTGGTACGGTGGCCGCAGGCGGATTTCCGTCTGCATGTCGGCGAGATTCATCTTGGTGGAGAGCGATCGCGGGTTATTGAACCGCTGCTTCGTCTTCTGTATGAAATTATCTGTCGGATGAGACGAAACGCATTAGGGAATGTCCGCTTTCATTAAATTACGTCCCACCTTTTCCGGCCGTCTTATATTATCGGCGCTGCACCCTGTCGGCGGCGATGGGCGCGTCGTTTATCACCCCGGCCATCTTCCCGCAGCAGAAAGTAATTTACCTTCTTCTAAACGCCTTACTTATCAGCCAGCCGCCTCTATAATTCGCCGCTGCTTGTTACCCGGCTCTCTATTTATTGGACTCACTTCGCAGTTTGTTACCAGTAAAAAAGGCCGCCGGCGCTCCATCGGGGCAGAGTCATGCGTTTTATGAGGTGTCAGCGCGCACAGCCGCTAAATCACGCCACAAAACATTTTATCTGCGCAGCAAAATGTCACTGAATGGAGCTCTAAGAATAGAGTGCCGGCTTTGTCTGGGCACAAAGGAGCGAGCGGGGGCGCCGAGTGTCCGGACACCGAAGGCGGCGAGGCGCTCGGAGCCGCGCACCAACAATCCCACAAGTGTCACTTAGGAAGGATACAAGCAAAAGGTTATCCGATTTATGGCCTCCCCTCCTGTCCTGTAGGTGTAGCGGCTCCTCTCCTGGACTGAAACGGCTTCCTTCCGATTTCACCGCACACTGTGAGCTTCTCACCATGTGCATTAGAAAATGCAGAGAAGCCCATTTTCCTGGCTGGAGGATGTGCAGCATCATCTAGCCCTTTCCTTCCCAGCCTGAGCCCCTGGCCCCGCCCCTTTCATTCACTGGATTTCGTTTCTTTCAATCATTGAGGCTCAGCATCACATGTGGGCGTTACCAGGGCCTGTCTAGAAACGCCCACTCCCCCAGACTGACATCCACCTATCAGGGCATTTCAATATTTGCATAACTTCTCCCAAGAACAAACCCAATGCTTGCATCAGGGCTGAGGAGATAGAGAGATGCAAAGTAACATTGTTTATAAACATCGTTCCGACAGGAGATAGAGAGATACAAAGTGACATTGTTTATAAACATTGTTCATACAGGAGATGGAGAGATACAAAGTAACATTGTTTATAAACATCGTTCAGACAGGAGATATAGATACAAAGTAACATTGTTTATAAACATCGTTCAGACAGGAGATAGAGAGATACAAAGTAACATTGTTTATAAACATCGATCAAACAGGAGATGGAGAGATACAAAGTAACATTGCTTATAAACATCGTTCAGACAGGAGATGGAGAGATACAAAGTAACATTGTTTATAAACATCGTTCAGACAGGAGATCGAGAAATACAAAGTAACATTGTTTATAAACATCGATCAAACAGGAGATCGAGAGATATAAAGTAACATTGCTTATAAACATCGTTAAGACAGGAGATAGAGAGATACAAAGTAAAATTGTTTATAAACATCGATCAGACAGGAGATGGAGAGATACAAAGTAACATTGTTTATAAACATTGTTCAGACAGGAGATGGAGAGATACAAAGTAACATTGTTTATAAACACCGATCAGATAGGAGATGGAGAGATACAAAGTAAAATTGTTTATAAACATCGTTCAGACAGGAGATAGAGAGATACAAAGTAACACTGTTTATAAAAAATTATCAGACGGCAAACAGGCAATGTTACTTTGCATCTCTCTATCTCCTGTCTGATCGATGTTTATAAACAATGTTACTTTGTATCTCTCTATCTCCTGTCTGATCAATGTTTATAAGCAATCCTTCTTTGTAGCTCTCCATCTCCTGCTTGACTAATATTTGTAAACAATGTTACTATGTATTTCTCTATCTCCTGTCTGATCAATGTTTATAACCAATCTTTCTTTGTATCTCTTAATCTCCTGCTTGATATTTGTAAACAATGTTACTATGTATCTCTCTCTCTTGTCTGAACCATGTTTACAAACAAAGTTTCTTTATATTTATCTCTTGTCCGAACGATGTTTATAAATAATTTTACTTTGCCTCTTCTGTCTGATCAAGGTTTATAAACAATGTTACTTTGTATCTATCTCCTGCCTGATCAGTGTTTATAAACAATCTTACTTTGTATCTATCTCTTGCTTGATTAATATTTGTAAACAATGTTACTTTGTATCTCTCCATCTCCTGTCTGATCAATGTTTATAAACAATGTTACTTTGTATCTCTCCATCTCCCATGTGATCAATGTTTATAAACAATGTTACTTTGTATCTCTCCATCTCTTGTCTGATCAATGTTTATAAACACTGCGTCTCTGTAGCGGTTGCCTGGTAATAACGACGTGCAGCGCCTGAAGAAGAGGAGAGCGTCGCCTCGCGGCCACTTACCGAACTCGATGAAGGAGTAGGGGCGGATGGCGGTGTTGATGTGAACCATCTCGTAGGTGGTGATGAACTCTTTCTGCAGCTCGTCCAGGAAGCAGAAGGCCAGGACGCTGGGGTAATTGTCCGAGCAGAGCATCGTGTAACTGACCCCCAGAGAGGTGATGAAGCTGCAAACAAACAAGACAGCTGATGAGCGACGTGCGGCCTTCCATCCCCCGAGCTCCGTGTACTGCCACGATCACGCATGACATCCCCCGAGCTCCGTGTACTGTCACAATCACGCATGACATCCCCCGAGCTCCGTGTACTGCCACGATCACGCATGACATCCCCGAGCACCGTGTACTGCCACGATCACGCAGGACATCCCCGAGCTCCGTGTACTGCCACAATCACGCATGACATCCCCGAGCACCGTGTACTGCCACGATCACGCAGGACATCCCCGAGCTCCGTGTACTGCCACAATCACGCATGACATCCCCGAGCACCGTGTACTGCCATGATCACACAGGACATCCCCGAGCTCCGTGTACTGCCACAATCACGCATGACATCCCCCGAGCTCCGTGTACTGCCACAATCACGCATGACATCCCCCGAGCTCCGTGTACTGCCACAATCACGCATGACATCCCCCGAGCTCCGTGTACTGCCACAATCACGCATGACATCCCCCGAGCTCCGTGTACTGTCACAATCACGCATGACATCCCCGAGCACCGTGTACTGCCACGATCACGCAGGACATCCCCGAGCTCCGTGTACTGCCACAATCACGCATGACATCCCCGAGCACCGTGTACTGCCACGATCACGCAGGACATCCCCGAGCTCCGTGTACTGCCACAATCACGCATGACATCCCCGAGCACCGTGTACTGCCATGATCACACAGGACATCCCCGAGCTCCGTGTACTGCCACAATCACGCATGACATCCCCCGAGCTCCGTGTACTGCCACAATCACGCATGACATCCCCCGAGCTCCGTGTACTGCCACAATCACGCATGACATCCCCCGAGCTCCGTGTACTGCCACAATCACGCATGACATCCCCCGAGCTCCGTGTACTGCCACAATCACGCATGACATCCCCCGAGCTCCGTGTACTGCCACGATCACGCATGACATCCCCCGAGCTCCGTGTACTGCCACGATCACGCATTGCATCCCCCGAGCTCCGTGTACTGCCACAATCACGCAGGACATCCCCCGAGCTCCGTGTACTGCCACGATCATGCATGACATCCCCTGAGCTCCGTGTATTGCCACAATAACGCAGGACATCCCCCGAGCTCCGTGTACTGCCACGATCATGCATGACATCCCCCGAGCTCCGTGTACTGCCACAATCACGCATGACCTCCCCCGAGCTCCGTGTACTGCCACGATCATGCATGACATCCCCCGAGCTCCGTGTACTGCCACAATCACGCATGACATCCCCCGAGCTCCGTGTACTGCCACGATCATGCATGACATCCCCCGAGCTCCGTGTACTGCCACAATCACGCATGACCTCCCCCGAGCTCCGTGTACTGCCACAATCACGCATGACATCCCCCGAGCTCCGTGTACTGCCACAATCACGCAGGACATCCCCGAGCTCCGTGTACTGCCACAATCACGCATGACATCCCCGAGCACCGTGTACTGCCATGATCACACAGGACATCCCCGAGCTCCGTGTACTGCCACAATCACGCATGACATCCCCCGAGCTCCGTGTACTGCCACAATCACGCATGACATCCCCCGAGCTCCGTGTACTGCCACAATCACGCATGACATCCCCCGAGCTCCGTGTACTGCCACAATCACGCATGACATCCCCCGAGCTCCGTGTACTGTCACAATCACGCATGACATCCCCGAGCACCGTGTACTGCCACGATCACGCAGGACATCCCCGAGCTCCGTGTACTGCCACAATCACGCATGACATCCCCGAGCACCGTGTACTGCCACGATCACGCAGGACATCCCCGAGCTCCGTGTACTGCCACAATCACGCATGACATCCCCGAGCACCGTGTACTGCCATGATCACACAGGACATCCCCGAGCTCCGTGTACTGCCACAATCACGCATGACATCCCCCGAGCTCCGTGTACTGCCACAATCACGCATGACATCCCCCGAGCTCCGTGTACTGCCACAATCACGCATGACATCCCCCGAGCTCCGTGTACTGCCACAATCACGCATGACATCCCCCGAGCTCCGTGTACTGCCACAATCACGCATGACATCCCCCGAGCTCCGTGTACTGCCACGATCACGCATGACATCCCCCGAGCTCCGTGTACTGCCACGATCACGCATTGCATCCCCCGAGCTCCGTGTACTGCCACAATCACGCAGGACATCCCCCGAGCTCCGTGTACTGCCACGATCATGCATGACATCCCCTGAGCTCCGTGTATTGCCACAATAACGCAGGACATCCCCCGAGCTCCGTGTACTGCCACGATCATGCATGACATCCCCCGAGCTCCGTGTACTGCCACAATCACGCATGACCTCCCCCGAGCTCCGTGTACTGCCACGATCATGCATGACATCCCCCGAGCTCCGTGTACTGCCACAATCACGCATGACATCCCCCGAGCTCCGTGTACTGCCACGATCATGCATGACATCCCCCGAGCTCCGTGTACTGCCACAATCACGCATGACCTCCCCCGAGCTCCGTGTACTGCCACAATCACGCATGACATCCCCCGAGCTCCGTGTACTGCCACAATCACGCAGGACATCCCCCGAGCTCCGTGTACTGCCACGATCACGCATGACATCCCCTGAGCTCCGTGTACTGCCACGATCATGCATGACATCCCCCGAGCTCCGTGTACTGCCACAATCACGCATGACATCCCCCGAGCTCCGTGTACTGCCACGATCATGCATGACATCCCCCGAGCTCCGTGTACTGCCACAATCACGCATGACCTCCCCCGAGCTCCGTGTACTGCCACAATCACGCATGACATCCCCCGAGCTCCGTGTACTGCCACAATCACGCAGGACATCCCCCGAGCTCCGTGTACTGCCACGATCACGCATGACATCCCCTGAGCTCCGTGTACTGCCACGATCATGCATGACATCCCCCGAGCTCCGTGTACTGCCACAATCACGCATGACCTCCCCCGAGCACCGTGTACTGCCACGATCACGCAGGACATCCCCGAGCTCCGTGTACTGCCACAATCACGCATGACATCCCCGAGCACCGTGTACTGCCACGATCACGCAGGACATCCCCGAGCTCCGTGTACTGCCACAATCACGCATGACATCCCCGAGCACCGTGTACTGCCATGATCACACAGGACATCCCCGAGCTCCGTGTACTGCCACAATCACGCATGACATCCCCCGAGCTCCGTGTACTGCCACAATCACGCATGACATCCCCCGAGCTCCGTGTACTGCCACAATCACGCATGACATCCCCCGAGCTCCGTGTACTGCCACAATCACGCATGACATCCCCCGAGCTCCGTGTACTGCCACAATCACGCATGACATCCCCCGAGCTCCGTGTACTGCCACGATCACGCATGACATCCCCCGAGCTCCGTGTACTGCCACGATCACGCATTGCATCCCCCGAGCTCCGTGTACTGCCACAATCACGCAGGACATCCCCCGAGCTCCGTGTACTGCCACGATCATGCATGACATCCCCTGAGCTCCGTGTATTGCCACAATAACGCAGGACATCCCCCGAGCTCCGTGTACTGCCACGATCATGCATGACATCCCCCGAGCTCCGTGTACTGCCACAATCACGCATGACCTCCCCCGAGCTCCGTGTACTGCCACGATCATGCATGACATCCCCCGAGCTCCGTGTACTGCCACAATCACGCATGACATCCCCCGAGCTCCGTGTACTGCCACGATCATGCATGACATCCCCCGAGCTCCGTGTACTGCCACAATCACGCATGACCTCCCCCGAGCTCCGTGTACTGCCACAATCACGCAGGACATCCCCCGAGCTCCGTGTACTGCCACGATCACGCATGACATCCCCTGAGCTCCGTGTACTGCCACGATCATGCATGACATCCCCCGAGCTCCGTGTACTGCCACAATCACGCATGACCTCCCCCGAGCTCCGTGTACTGCCACGATCATGCATGACATCCCCCGAGCTCCGTGTACTGCCACAATCACGCATGACCTCCCCCGAGCTCCGTGTACTGCCACGATCACGCATGACATCCCGGGAACTGGAGACCCCCCCCCCCCGAGGTCTCCTTATAGCAGGGGGTCTCAAACTAAACGGCCCTCCAGCTGGTGCCAAACTACAAGTCCCATGAGGCATTGCAAGGCTGACAGTTACAAGTCTGACTACCCCAGGCAGAGGCATGATGGGACTTGTAGTTCCGCAGCAGCTGGAGGGCGGCCAGTTTGAGACCCCCTTCTTATATTTCATGGATTTGTGATCCTAGAAGTCTGGCAGTGGGGGAAATATAGAGAATCTGAATACCGGACTGGCGGCCTCTACAAGCCTTACGTATATAAACCGGCATGGTAGTCACACGTTTAACCCCTTCACCTCCGGTAAAGGATTTTACCCCCCCCCCTTCATGACCAGGCCATTATTTGCTTGTTCAGCACTGCGTTACTCTAAAAAGGAAGTAAATCCTGATGGCTTTACTTCCTCTTTGTCTCCCTGCAAAGGTAAAGCATAATGGGCTACTGTGCATCGAATCGCATCACATCGCATAGTAGTCCATTATGTGTCACTTACCTGACACAGGAGCCAGCGAAGTCGCCGCTGTCCCCTGTAGTCCGGAGCGCCCATCTTTTTTCCGGGTATCGCTGCTCCGGCCACTCACAGCACCGGAGCAGCGATGACGTCACTCCAGCACATGCGCACGGGAGCCGCCACGAATGGTTTATCGCCGTTAGCAGCGACATGTCGCTAACAACGATAGTGCGCCTGCGCACCCTTGTCTACGGCGCATGCAACGTAGACAGCGGTGCCTGTCTTTTTGTAAATATCTCCTAAACCGTGTAGGTTTAGGAGACATTTCTTGGACCTACAGGTAAGCCGTAATCTAGGACTAAATCTAGGCTTACCTGTAGATCAAAGTGGTTTGTAAGGGTTTACAGCCACTTTAACTGGTAGTTGCGCGATCATGCAACACCGCACCCAAATGTAATTTATATCTTCACACAAATAGGGCTTTTTTTTGGTGGTATTTGATCACCTCCGAAGTTATTTGTGGGTTTTTTTTTTCTTTGCATCCCGAACAATTTTCCTGGCAGTTGTGGCTGAAATTTTAGTTGGTCTACCTGACCGTGGTTTGGTTTCACCAGAACCCCTCATTTTCCACTTCTTGGTTAGAGTTTGAACGCTCCTGATTGGCATTCTCAATTCCCTTGGATATCTTTTTATATCCCTTTTCTGTTTTATACGGTTCAACTTCCTTTTGCCGCAGATCCTTTGGCAATTCTTTTGCTTTCCCCAATGACTCAGAATCCAGAAACCTCAGTGCAGCACTGGATGGAAGATGCAAGGGTCTGTCAGGAGTCCAGAAACTCATTGACCTTTTAATACTTTGTAGAGCCGCCTTTTGCTGCGATTACAGCTGCAAGTCGCTTGGGGTGTCTCTATCAGTTTTGCACATGGAGAGACTGAAATTCTTGCCCATTCTTCCTTGCAAAACAGCTGGAGCTCAGTGAGGTTGGATGGAGAGCGTTTGTGAACAGCAGTTTTCAGCTCTTTCCACAGATTCTCGATTGGATTCAGGTCTGGACTTTGACCTGGCCATTCTAACACCTGGATACGTTTATTTGTGAACCATTCCTTTGTAGATTTTGCTGTATGTTTGGGATCATTGTCTTGTTGGAAGATAAATCTCCGTCCCAGTTTCAGGTCTTTTGCAGACTCCAACAGGTTTTCATCCAGAATGGTCCTGTATTTGGCTGCATCCATCTTCCCCTCAATTTTAACCATCTTCCCTGTCCCTGCTGAAGAAAAGCAGGCCCAAACCATGATGCTGCCACCACCATGTGTGACAGTGGGGATGGTGTGTTGAGGGTGATGAGCTGTGTTGCTTTTACGCCAAACATATCGTTTTGCATTGTGGGCAAAAAGTTGGATTTTGGTTTCATGTGACCAGAGCACCTTCTTCCACATGTTTGGTGCGTCTCCCAGGTGGCTTGTGGCAAACTTTAGACGAGACTTTTTATGGATATCTTTGAGAAATGGCTTTCTTCTTGCCACTCTTCCATAAAGGCCAGATTTGTGCAGTGTACGACTGATTGTTGTCCTATGGACAGACTCTCCCACCTCAGCTGTAGTTCTCTGCAGTTCATCCAGAGTGATCATGGGCCTCTTGGCTGCATCTCTGATCAGTCTTCTCCTTGTCTGAGCTGAAAGTTTAGAGGGACGGCCAGGTCTTGGTAGATTTGCAGTGGTCTGATACTCCTTCCATTTCAAAATGATCTCTTGCACAGTGCTCCTTGGGATGTTTAAAGCTTGGGAAATCTTTTTGTATCCAAATCCGGCTTTAAACTTCTCCACAACAGTATTACGGACCTGCCTGGTGTGTTCCTTGGTCTTCATGATGCTCTCTGCGCTTTCAACAGAACCCTGAGCCTATCACAGAGCAGGTGCATTTATACAGAGACTTGATTACACACAGGTGGATTCTATTTATCACCATCAGTCATTTAGGACAACATTGGATCATTCAGAGATCCTCGCTGAACTTCTGGAGTGAGTTTGCTGCACTGAAAGTAAAGGGGCCGAATCATTTTGCACGCACCACTTTTCAGTTTTTTATTAGTTAAAAAAGTTTCAAAAATCCAATAGATTTCGTTCCACTTCACAATTGTGTCCCACTTGTTGGTGATTCTGCAGAAAAAATTAAAATTTTATATCTTTATGTTTGAAGCCTGAAATGTGGCAAAAGGTTGAAAAGTTCAAGGGGGCCGAATACTTTCGCAAGGCACTGTATTTACTGCTGCTCATGGGCTCCTCATAACGTCGTGCCCCGGGCCTCCGACAGTCATAGAGGTGACTGGTGACCATCTGGTCAACAGAAATCTCTATGCTTATCATCCGGCGGCGGGCGATTCTTTCTCCAGGCCCCCGATGGCACGGGACACAGCCCAGAGAAGCACCGGATGGCAGCGGGGGACGTCCCCGTCGCCTATAAGAACAATCAAGTGGCGGAAATGGCGCTATGATCGTTCTTATCGTGCACAGAATCGCCGGCGGGAAAGATTGATATCTGAATGATACCTGTAGCTATAGGCATCATTCAGACATCACCGCACAAACTAGAGGATGTCATTTTACTGTGGCCGGGTAGGGAAGTGGTTAAATCCTCCTACATAAGTTGCACCTGTTTATCTACAATTTTCTCTTCTCTACAGCCAAAGTCCATCATTTATACAGCTTATCTGAGCTTTCAGAAGAAAGGGAGGGAGCTGAAGTTAAATCAGTGAGGAGGCTTCACTTTGCAAAGAACACCCAATCACGTGTAAGGGAAAAAAAAAAACAGCATTTTTGCTTGCACATGATTGGATGATTGAAGTCCGCAGAGCTTCCCCTCATTTACAATGCTCTGTAGTAACTTGAGTGCACAGTCTATTTGTCTTTAGCAATTCAACCGCATTGTGACCTTTATAACTGTCTGGACGAATGCTTCACATAAAGTGTAGTTTCCCTTTAAGGAATGCAGAGAGCTCATTTCTAGTATGCATTAGATGTGCATTAATATTGTAGATCACATTAGGGGTGTACAATGTATCGACCACGACATTCAACGTTCGCTTCGATTTCAGTGTAAGGCACAAAAAATGCTTCGCTCAGCATCTGTGTGTGTGGCAGTACGATCGTATGATGTCTGGAGAGGAGCTCAAGGAGAGTTTATTATTCCATCTAATCCACAGCCAACCTTTACCCTCCCCCACCAATCAATCTGCCTTATTTCTTCTGAGGTCAGGATTCCCGATTCATATACTATATGGCCAAAAGTATGTGATCACCTAAACATCACATCTATATGAGCTTGTTGGACATTTCATTCCAAAGACCATGGCCATTGTTATGGAGCTGCTCCCCTCCACCAAATACCACTAATATGGGGTTGCTCCCCTCCCCCCAGTGACCATTAATATGGAGTTTCTCCCCTCCACCCATGGCTATTAATATTGAGTTGGTCCCCTCCACCCATGGCCATCAATATGGAGTTTTTTTCCCACCACCCATGGCCATTAATATGGAGTTGCTCCCCTCCACCCATGGCCATTATTATAGTGTTGCTCCCCTCCCCTATTAATATCGAGTTGGTCCCCTCCACCCATGGCCATCAATATGGAGTTTTTTCCCTCCACCCATGGCCATCAATATGGAGTTTCTTCCCACCACCCATGGCCATTAATATGGAGTTGCTCCCTTCCACCCAAGGCTATTACTATGGGGTTGCACCCCTCCACCCATGGCCATTATTATAGTGTTGCTCCCCTCCCCTATTAATATGGAGTTGGTCCCCTCCACCCATGGCCATCAATATGGAGTTGGTCCCCTCCACCAATGGCTATCAATATCAAGTTGCTCGCCTCCACCCATGGCCATTAATATGGAGTTGTTCCCCGCCACCCATGGCTATTAATATGGAGTTGGTCCCCTCCACCCATGGTCATTGATATGGAGTTTTTTCCCTCCACCCATGACCATTAATATGGATTTTCTCCCCTCCACCCATGGTCATTGATATGGAGTTTCTCTCCTCCACCCATGTCCATTATTATGGAGTTGCTCCCTTCCACCCAAGGCTATTACTATGGGGTTGTACCGCTGCACCCGTGGCCATTATTATAGTGTTGCTCCCCTCCGCCCATGGCCATTCATATGGAGTTGCTCCCCTCCACCCATGGCCACTAATATGGAGTTGCTCCCCTCCACCCATGGCCATTAATATGGAGTTGCTCCCCTCCCCCCATGGCCACCAATATGGAGTTGCTCCCCTCCACCCATGGCCATTCATACGGAGTTGCTCCCCGCCACCCATGGCCACTAATATGGAGTTGCTCCTCTCCACCCATGGCCATTCATATGGAGTCGCTGCCCTCCTGCTCCATAGCCATTATTATGGAGCTGCCCCCTCCACCTTAACCATTATTATGGCGTTGCCTCCCCCCTCCCCCGGCCATTAATATGGAGTCCCCCCCCCTTCCATGGCCATTAATATTGAATTGCCCCCTTCCCCCATGGCCACAAACACATTAATGCCTCTTGTTCCAATATTGGAAGAGCAGTAATTTGGGAGTTATTAATATCCGACTGCTCTGGGTAACATATGAATTTTTTGCGCACATTAAAAAAAAAAAAAAATCAACCTTAGGCATAAATGGGTTAAAATAAAGTTGCCCCCTTTGTGGCTATACCATTCTCTATTCTTATGGTAAAAGAAAGCTCCATTTCTGTGAAAAAAAATGCTACAAATGTAGTTTGGGTACAGTGTTGTATGACCGCGCAATTGTCATTCAAAATGTGAGAGCGCTGAAAGCTGAAAATTGGCCTGGGCAGGAAGGGGGTAATAGTGCGCGGTATTGAAGGGGGTTAAACAGTGAACGTTTCGTATCACTTTAATCAGAGGTTTGAATTGCACACACCGGAGGTCTCCATACTGAACCCGCCTTTAATACCCCGATAGATCGCGTGCCGCAGTAGAGCACAAGGCATACGGAATTGTGATGTCCTTGTGTGCCCAACAAAGGACAGAAATAATGCCACTCAGTGATGAGCGATCGGAAAACTTTAAAACGTTCTTATTTTTAATTAAGCCGGATTTTATTTCATCTCCACTCTAATCATTAAATGGAGCAATAACTCTGTAATTGTTCAAAATGGAGAAATATCTGTTTTAATTAAAGGGATGAAAACTAATGAAATTATTTACAATCAACAATCCTTCTTACGAAATCAATAAAAAAAGCTTTTCTACAAAATACCAACTCAGGCCAACCAGAAACCAGAGAGCAATGATCTCCCCGGAGGGAGGCGTATGATGGCGGTGCACCGGGGGCGGGGGGAGGGTCGCACACAGAAGGACGCGGTCTTCGATGGCGGTGTATTGGGGGGCAGGGCGCACAGAAGGACATGCTCTTCGATGGCGGTGTACCGGGGGGCGAGGGGAGTCGCACACAGAAGGACGCACTCTTCGATGGTGGTGCATTGGGGGGCAGGGCGCACAGAAGGACATGCTCTTAGATGGCGATATATCGGGGGCGAAGGGAGTCGCACAGAAGGACGCGATCTTCAATGGCGGTGTACTGGGGCGAGGGGAGTTGCACAGAAGGACGCGCTCTTCGAGGGCGATGCACCGGGGGTGAGGGGAGTCGCACAGAAGGACACACTCTTCGATGGCGGTGTACCGGGGGTGAGGGGAGTCGCACAGAAGGACGCACTCTTCGATGGCGGTGTACCGGAGGTGAGGGGAGTCGCACAGAAGGACGCCCTCTTCGATGGCGGTGTACCGGGGGTGAGGGGAGTCGCACAGAAGGACGCACTCTTCGATGGCGGTGTACCGGAGGTGAGGGGAGTCGCACAGAAGGACGCCCTCTTCGAGGGCGATGCACCGGGGGCGAGGGGTGTCGCACAGAAGGACGCACTCTTCGATGGCGGTGTACCGGAGGTGAGGGGAGTCGCACAGAAGGACGCCCTCTTCGAGGGCGATGCACCGGGGGTGAGGGGTGTCGCACAGAAGGACGCACTCTTCGATGGCGGTGTACTGGGGCGGGGGGAGTCGCACAGAAGGACGCGCTCTTCGGTGGCGGTGTACCGGGGGTGAGGGGAGTCGCACAGAAGGATGCGCTCTTCGATGGCGATGCACCGGGGGTGAGGGGAGTCGCACAGAAGGACGCACTCTTCGATGGCGGTGTACTGGGGCGAGGGGAGTTGCACAGAAGGAGGTGCTCTTCGGTGGCGGTGTACTGGGGCGAGAGGAGTCGCACAGAAGGACGCACTCTTCAATGGCGGTGTACTGGGGCGGGGGGAGTCGCACAGAAGGACGCGCTCTTCAATGGCGGTGTACTGGGGCAAGGGGAGTTACACAGAAGGACGCGCTCTTCAATGGCGGTGTACTGGGGCAAGGGGAGTCGCACAGAAGGACGCGCTCTTCAATGGCGGTGTACTGGGGCGGGGGGAGTCGCACAGAAGGACGCGCTCTTCAATGGCGGTGTACTGGGGCAAGGGGAGTTACACAGAAGGACGCGCTCTTCAATGGCGGTGTACTGGGGCAAGGGGAGTCGCACAGAAGGACGCGTTCTTCGATGGCGGTGTACTGGGGGTGAGAGGAGTCGCACAGAAGGATGCACTCTTTGATGGCGGTGTACTGGGGTAAGGGGAGTCGCACAGGATGCGCTCTTCGATGGCGGTGTACCGGGGGTGAGGGGAGTCGCACAGAAGGACGCGCTCTTCAATGGCGGTGTACCGGGGGCGAGGGCAATCACAGAGAAGGACGCACTCTTCAATGGTGGTGTACTGGGGGTGAGAGGAGTCGCACAGAAGGATGCACTCTTTGATGGCGGTGTACTGGGGTAAGGGGAGTCGCACAGGATGCGCTCTTCGATGGCGGTGTACCGGGGGCGAGGGGAGTCGCACAGAAGGACGCGCTCTTCAATGGCAGTGTACTGGGGGCGAGGGGAGTCGCACAGAAGGAGGCGCTCTTCAATGGCAGTGTACTGGGGGCGAGGTGAGTCGCACAGAAGGAGGCGCTCTTCGATAGCGGTGTACCGG
Source organism: Lithobates pipiens (assembly GCF_037356315.1). Lineage (NCBI taxonomy): Eukaryota > Metazoa > Chordata > Amphibia > Anura > Ranidae > Lithobates > Lithobates pipiens. The sequence goes on along the minus strand of NW_027507784.1, from coordinate 345,718,171 downwards.
GGGCGAGGGCAATCACAGAGAAGGACGCACTCTTCAATGGCGGTGTACTGGGGGTGAGAGGAGTCGCACAGAAGGACGCGCTCTTCAATGGCAGTCTACCGGGGGGGCGAGGGGAGTCGCACAGAAGGACGCACTCTTCGATGGCAGTGTACTGGGGGCGAGGGGAGTCGCACAGGAGGACGCGCTCTTCGATGGTGGTGTACCGGGGGGCGAGGGGAGTCGCACAGAAGGACGCTCTCTTCGATGGCAGTTTACTGGGGGCGAGGGGAGTCGCACAGGAGGACGCGCTCTTCGATGGTGGTGTACCGGGGGCGAGGAGAGTCGCACAGAAGGACGCGCTCTTCTAATGTGGCACGGTGACAAACACTCGCCCCGTAATAACTGGCTGCGGATAGAAGTCTCTCAATAGTGACTTCAGAGAACCGGTAATGCTGGATAATTATATTTCATGGTATTCTCTGCGTCCGATCGATGTACTATACCGTCGCTCCACCGAATGTAAATGTAATGTCCTTGTCACACGTCGCCTCTCGTCACCTTTGTGTCAGATCGCGCCACAGTCCTGACACGAAAACGCACTTCAATGTAGCGTTACGTCCCACAAATCAACATGAGGTTTATGGGAGGCACACAGTGCTTGTCAGATACTAAAACAGAGAAAAGCAGAGAACACGAAGAGCCCGTTCACACCAGTGTGCTGCGATAACGGGCGTTTCATGCGTTGGTACAATGTGCCATCCTTCATACTGAATGGGTCCCTAACACACGTGTTGCAGGGGAAGGAGGGTGACCCCAGGAAGTCGCACATCTATGGTGTCTTTCAGAGATGAGTAGAGTGGCAACCTCAGCCTGGACTCCAACCAGGCCACGCCCCAAATGTATTTTTTCACGCCCCCCTGGAGCTTAGTCATGAAGATCATGAGAACACATGCGTTGCAACTCACCTAAACAAGCAGTAGTGCGCTGGGGTGCTGCAGCCTTTGCTGCGTTTCCTACAGTGATCAGTATTACTGACACAGACTGGTGGGGCTAGTGATCAGGAAAACTGTCTGGCTGCTCCAATGACGCTGTATGACATCAGACCAGCCAGGTCACCTCCACACCAGTCCCAGTGTCACCAGACCAGACAGTCACAGTGTCCGTGGTCACCTCCCCACCAGTCCCAGTGTCACCAGACCAGACAGTCAGTGTCCGTGGTCACCTTCACACCAGTCCCAGTGTCACCAGACCAGACAGTCACAGTATCCATGGTCACCTCCATACCAAGTCCTAGTGTCCGTGGTCACCTCCACACCAAGTCCCAGTGTCACCAGACCAGACAGTCACAGTATCCATGGTCACCTCCATACCAAGTCCTAGTGTCCGTGGTCACCTCCACACCAGTCCCAGTGTCACCAGACCAGCCAGTCACAGTGTCCGTGGTCACCTCCACACCAGTCCCAGTGTCACCAGACCAGACAGTCACAGTGTCCGTGGTCACCTCCATACCAAGTCCTAGTGTCCGTGGTCACCTCCATACCAAGTCCTAGTGTCCGTGGTCACCTTCATACCAAGTCCCAGTGTCACCAGACCAGCCAGTCACAGTGTCCGTGGTCACCTCCGCACCAGTCCCAGTGTCACCAGACCAGCCAGTCACAGTGTCCGTGGTCACCTCCACACCAGTCCCAGTGTCACCAGACCAGCCAGTCACAGTGTCCGTGGTCACCTCCCCACCAGTCACAGTGTCACCAGACCAGACAGTCACAGTGTCCGTGGTCACCTCCATACCAAGTCCCAGTGTCACCAGACCAGCCAGTCCCAGTGTCCGTGGTCACCTCCATACCAAGTCCCAGTGTCACCAGACCAGCCAGTCCCAGTGTCCGTGGTCACCTCCACACCAAGTCCCATTGTCACCAAACCAGTCAGTCCCAGTGTCCGTGGTCACCTCCATACCAAGTCCCAGTGTCCGTGGTCACCTCCACACCAGTCCCAGTTTTACCAGACCAGCCAGTCCCAGTGTCCGTGGTCACCTCCACACCAGTCCCAGTGTCACCAGACCAGCCAGTCAGTGTCCGTGGTCACCTCCATACCAGTCCCAGTGTCACCAGACCAGCCAGTCAGTGTCCGTGGTCACCTCCATACCAGTCCCAGTGTCACTAGACCAGACAGTCACAGTATCCATGGTCACCTCCATACCAAGTCCTAGTGTCTGTGGTCACCTCCACACCAAATCCCAGTGTCCGTGGTCACCTCCATACCAAGTTCCAGTGTCACCAGACCAGCCAGTCCCAGTGTCCGTGGTCACCTCCATACCAAGTCCCAGTGTCCGTGGTCACCTCCACACCAGTCCCAGTGTCCGTGGTCACCTCCACACCAACTCCCAGTGTCACCAGACCAGAAAGTCACAGTGTCTGTGGTCACCTCCACACCAGTCCCAGTGTCAACAGACCAGCCAGTCTCAGTATCTGTGGTCACCTCCACACCAGTGCCGTGTCAGTTTTTGCTCCATTGTGGTGTGTTAGGAATCCTATTCAAATGATGCATGTTAATGCAGGCGTGTTCATCACACCTCGGCAGCACAGACAAGTGTGCATGGGATTTAACTACCTGTGGCCTGGCCACTGCATTAAAACAGCTGGGCGCCTGCTCTCTGAGGGCGGGAACACACATTAAAACATCCTCCTGCTCTCCGCACCTGAGTGCTCCCTCTAGGGGGCGCAGTTACATGCACGGCAGATCACAGATCAATGAAGTTGGCCCTCTACCATGTGATCCCTGCAACAATCACATTGATCGCATTTTCTGGGTTTCCACCTCCACACCAGTACAGAGACCGTTAATGCTGGCGTGTTCTGCAGGCGTGTTCATCACATCTCAGCAGCACAGGTTGGGGTGCATGGGCTTTAACTACCCGCTGCCTGGCCACTGCACTGAAACAGCTGGACGGCTGCTTCCTGAAGGCGGGAAGGCATATTAAAACATAGCAGATCTTAGATTAGGGTACAGGGCCAATGAAGTTGGCTCTGTACCATGTGATCCCTGCGATTGGTCACCAATCACACTTGTAAACAAAGGCTGCGTTCGTATTGGTACTGTAGGTAGCAAACGTGTGAAAAAAAATAAAAAAAATGGCAGTCACTGGAGCAGTACACTGTCACTATGCTGACACAGACTGGCGGGGCAAGTGATCAGGAACAGTCTGACTGAGATGGGGGTGGGGGAACCCGCATCGACTAATTACCCCCCCTCCCCCCCCACACCCTTATGGGAGGCTTTTTCTGTTTTTCACATTAAAATAATTTTACGCTATCATAAATGTATGTATAGTGCCGCGCTGTCATTACTGACACAATGTTATTTAATGAAGGGCAGAATTTATTCGGTTTATGTTACAATTTATAATTTGGGTTCTGTAATACTTGTGTTGGTGGGATTTATTAGAGCTGTTATGGTTTGCGCTTGCCTTGGGTAATATTTTATTGGTAATAGACGACTTTCACATGTAATGAACGCGCGGCACTATACATACATTTACGATAGCGTAAAATCAATTATTTTATTTAAAAAAACAGAAAAAACCTCCCATAAGGAGGGGGGGGGGGGGGGGGTAATTAGGCGATGCGGGTTCCCCCACCTCCATCCACCATAGGGATCAATAAGCGTTAGGGATCAAATATTTCTGATGTTTGCTGCAGCCGGTCGGATTTCCAGCAGAACGGATTCGAGGAGGAAAGGACGCCGCCCCCTTTTCACATGTCACATCCTCCAATCACAGTGTGACTTCCCTTCCTGCCTGCAAAATGAGCAAAGAAGAGGAGCCCCCCCCCCCCGAGCAGAGCAATGGAGAGGAGACCCCGAGCAGAGCAATGGAGAGGGGACCCCGAGCAGAGCAATGCAGAGGAGACCCTGAGCAGAGCAATGGAGAGGGGACCCCGAGCAGAGAAATGGAGAGGGGACCCCGAGCAGAGCAATGGAGAGGGGACCCCGAGCAGAGCAATGGAGAGGAGACCCCGAGCAGAGCAATGGAGAGGGGACCCCGAGCAGAGCAATGGAGAGGGGACCCCGAGCAGAGCAATGGAGAGGGGACCCCGAGCAGAGCAATGCAGAGGAGACCCTGAGCAGAGTAATGGAGGGGAGACCCCCGAGCAGAGCAATGGAGAGGAGACCCCGAGCAGAGCAATGGAGAGGAGACCCCGAGCAGAGCAATGGAGAGGAGACCCCGAGCAGAGCAATGGAGAGGAGACCCCGAGCAGAGCAATGCAGAGGAGTCCCCGAGCAGAGCAATGCAGAGGAGACCCCGAGCAGAGCAATGCAGAGGAGACCCCGAGCAGAGCAATGCAGAAGAGACCCCGAGCAGAGCAATGGAGAAGAGACCCCGAGCAGAGCAATGGAGAAGAGACCCCGAGCAGAGCAATGCAGAGGAGTCCCCGAGCAGAGCAATGCAGAGGAGACCCCGAGCAGAGCAATGCAGAAGAGACCCCGAGCAGAGCAATGCAGAAGAGACCCCGAGCAGAGCAATGGAGAAGAGACCCCGAGCAGAGCAATGGAGAAGAGACCCCGAGCAGAGCAATGGAGAGGAGACTACGAGCAGAGCAATGGAGAGGAGACTCCGAGCAGAGCAATGGAGAGGAGACTCCGAGCAGAGCAATGGAGAGGAGACCCCGAGCAGAGCAATGGAGAGGAGACCCTGTATTGTACTAGGGATGAGCTTCGGAGTGATTGGATCCTAGTCCAAACCTGCTCAAGGTATCCCAACAGGATGATGTGACTGCACCCAGCCAATCATTCCCCACCCTACAGCCACATGTATACAAAACCCAAGCAAAGCAATGAAGAGGAGTCCCCGATTTATGCATACAACCCCAAAAAAGAGGAATGGAGAAGGGACCCCAATGCACACATACAAACCCAAGCAGAAAAATGGAAAAAAGACCTCCATTGCTCCGCTCATGGGTTGTATGTGGATCAGTTGCCTCTTCTCCATTGTTCTGCTTGGGGGGGGGTTGTATTGGTGGATTTTGGGGGTCTCTTCTCCATTGTTTTTCTCAGGGGATGGATGTGTGGATCGGGTCTCTTCTCCACTGCTCTTCTTTGAAGGGCGGGGGTATATGAGTGGATTGAGGCCTCTTCTCTGTTGTTTTGCTGGGGGGGGGGGGGGTTTTGGTGGATTTGGGGGTCTCTTCTCCATTGTTCTTTTCAGGGGATGGATGTGTGGATCAGAGTCTCTTCTCTATTTCTCTGCTTGGGGGGTGTATGAGTGGATTGAGGCCTCTTCTCTATTGCTCTGTTCATGGGTTCTGTTGATCAAGAAGAGACCCTGATCTGCACATTCATTCCCTGAGAAGAACAACGAAGAAGAGACCCCGGATCCACACATACACCCCCAAGCAGAGCAATGGGGAAGAGACCCCGATCCACACATACCACCCCAAAACCAAGTAATGGAGAAGAGACCCTAATCCACAAATACATCCCCCAAGCAGAACAATAGAGAAGAGACCTCAATCCACACATACACAATCCATGAGCAGAGCAATGGAAAAGAAAACCCGCTCCACAAGTTTGTTGAAACCCTGAGAAGAACAATGGAAAAGAGACCCCCAATCTGTACATAAAACCTCAGTGCAAAACAACAGACAAGAGACGCCAATCCACACATTCAACCCCTAAGAAGTACAAAAGAGAGGAGAGCCGGATCCACAAATACACCCTCCAAGCAGAACAATGAAGAAGAGACTCTGATCCACAATTTTACCCCTCCCCCATAAGCAGAACATGAAGATGAAGACACCAAACCACATTTACAACCCCAAAACAGAGTAATAGAGAAGAGACCCTGATCCACAAATACAACCCCCCAAGCTTAACAATGAAGAAGAGACCCCAATACACGTATAACACCTGCAACCATCCCCCCATCCCCCCCCAACCAAAACCCTTATGAATTGACTCACTTAATGGTGTGCGGCCCCCTTTTCATGGTGCACCGGTCCGGGAGTTGCTCCAGCTTTCTAGAAACCACTTTCAGGTACTTCTTCGTCTCCTGGACAGACATGTTTTGTTCGTGGTCTGTGGAGGCCGACAGCGGGAGCCCATCTCTGGCGCGGACCACCGAGGCGAACAGAATGACAGACATTTCCGGCAATCTTCACTCTGGAGGCTGCACAAAGCACAAGACAGGAGATCCATCAATAAAATACTGCTCTGGAATCGCTGGATCATACCACTTCTAAATGAAAAGGGTCGGCCCACCCAAAACATGGAGGAGAATGCTCCGTGTCACCTTCTGGCTTTATCTATCCAATATCTCGGAGAACCTCTCTGCCATAGTCAGTGCTTCCAACCTGGTATTTTGGGTGATTGCACCATCCCACACCGGCCATTAAAGACAGATGAAGACTGGCAAAAGAAGATGCCAACACTGGCGAGGGTCCCTTACAGGCGCTAGATTGTTGGAAGATATTTTTTGCTTTAAAGGGTAAGAAAAAAATACGAGGGGTGAAAGGGGGGCATCTACCTGTGAGGGTCCCTAGAATTAGCATCGTACTAGAATAAGGTTCTCCATCCCCTCTACGCTCGGTAAGGCTTGGCATCTGTTTATCATAAAGTGAAGGATTCTGGGAGATCGGACAGGCCTTGGCACAGTGTTCTCTACCGATGCCTGTGCCGCAGGTGAGTTCTGAGTGTACAGGGCAGCTTGGAGGGTGAGGGGCTGGACCGAGAGAACGAATCACTTAGCAGAGGAAATATTCACCAACTGCAGCCAGATGGAAATCAGGGTCTGCATACCACCAGATTAGGGGGCTCTGAAACTCAAAGCCACGTACCCCCCTCCTTCATGGTGAGCAAAACATTTCCCTCCATGATAATAAAGGATCATTGTGATGGGAGTCAGTTTGGGCAGGGGGGGCTTGTGGAACCCAGCTTATATTGGAGAGCACTGGAGGCTCCTTGTCCAGCTCCCCTGGCCCCTCATATGTTTAAGTTACCCTGTGTCTATTAGGGTCACAGGGTGACCAAACCCCCAGTCGGATCTGTTTAACCACTTTCAGACCGGACCATTTTGCTGGTCAAAGACCAGACCACTTTTTGTGATTCGGCACTGCGTCGCTTTAACTGACAATTGCGCGGTCGTGCGACGTGGCTCCCAAACAAAATTGACGTGCTTTTTTTCCCACAAATAGAGCTTTCTTTTGGTGGTATTTGATCACCCCTGGGGTTTTTATTTTTTGCGCTATAAACAAAAATAGAGCGACAATTTTGAAAAAAACACATTATTTTTTACTTTTTGTTATAATAAATGTCCCCCAAAAATATATATAAAAAATTTTTTTCCCCTCAGTTTAGGCCGATACGTATTCTTCTACATATTTTTGGTAAAAAAAATTGCAATAAGCGATTATTGATTGGTTTGCGCAAAAGTTATAGCGTTTACAAAATAGGGGATAGTTTTATGGCATTTTTATTAATTTTTTTTTTTTTTACTAGTAATGGCAGCGATCAGCGATTTTTATTGTGACTGCGACATTATGGCGGACATATCGGACATTTTTGCCAAATTTTTGGGACCATTGTCATTTATACTGCAATCACTGCTATATAAATGCAGTGATTCCTGTGTAAATGACACTGGCAGTGAAGGGGTTAACCAGTGGGTGGCAGTGTAGGGGTTAAGTGTTCCTAGGGGTGTGTTACTAACTGTTGGGGGCTGGGCTTTAATTTAGTGAACACTGATCTCTGCTCCAATCACATGGAGCAGAGATCAGCGTCACTAGTTGCTTGGCAGAATGGAGAAATGCTGTTTACAACGGCATTTCTTCATTCGGCAGCTCCGTGAGACGATCGCGGATATGCCCGCGGCGATCGAGTCCGCGGGTCCCGCGACCGGACTCACGGGGGTCCCGACCAGCGTGGGAGCGCTCCAGATGGCAGGGCGGCAAATTTAAAGGGACGTACAGGTACGCCCATTTGCCTGCCCGTGCCATTCTGCCGACCTACATCGGCGTGCGCTGGTCGGCAACTGGTTAACCACCGTACAACCACACCTGACTCAGAATTTCCTTTTAGCAATGTTGTCCTGGATTCTATATGTGTGATTTGTGCTGAAGGAATGAAGGCGCTCATTCACTTGGGACATTAATATTTTTGAACAATATCCCTCGATAGAGACCATTGCTACATGGTTTTAGGTGGGGTGGGAGTTGCTATGTGTTTGTTACGTGCCTGTATCTCATTGTTCTATTGTGTCTGTCTGCCTTGGGAGAAAAGTATTATGGGATGTATATGTGTATGTGGATTAGCTGTGAGGAGGGAGAGGGTAATTCCTCCAACACCTCTCCCTGCTGATAGGACCGTCTACTGATGAGAAGTTTGAATATACTTGTGTCTGTTACTGAATGTAGTTTACCCCACCCTGTGTCATTATGCAAAGGAGGGGGGATTGCCCTCTTAGCCCTTGTACACACGGTCAGACATTTCAACAACCAAATCCGTTGGATTTTGTCCAACAGATTTTGTCTGACGGATTGTGTCCGAAACTGTTGCATACACACGGTCGGACAAAGTTGTCAGGAAAATCCGATCTTTCAGAACGTGATGACGTAATTTCGTTACGATGGGACTACGTTCAGGCTAGTAGCCAATAGCTTTGATGTAGGAATTTGATCTGAGCATGCGTGGCACTTTGTCCGATCGGAATTCTCTACACATGATCGGAGTATGTCTGATCGGACCAGTTTGTTGGAAAATATTTCCAGCAAGTTGGAAAATTTGGTCCGACGGATATTCCGACGGAAACAGTCCGATGCAGACCACACACAGTTGGATTATCCGACAAAACGGTCCGATAGGACACATTCCGACGGATTCTCCGACCGTGTGTACAAGGGTTTAGTGTGTATCTATACCTGTGTTCAAATAAACAGTTCATGTTCCAGCTTTGCAGCCAAATGAGTCCTGCCTAGTTCTTGGTTGTAATATGCAGCTATAATATCTAATATCTATATTCAGATTGGAGGAAGTGGTATATGACGGAAGCATTCCAGTGGAGTGTGGGACATTCGGTTAAGATCATCGTAGTGTTTGATGTCATTCTCCAGAAGGAAAAGGTATGTACACACTGCGGTCTTTAGCCTTCTGCGACTACAGCTGGCTAAGATGATAAACATGGTGACCATGTGGCAATGTGCCATACACTCCATAGTCTGTATTATTTAGTGCCAGGCTAAGGGGCAGGCAGAAGAGGTGGAAGCCTTGGGTGCTTCAGCAGGAAGGGGTTGCAAAAAAATCAGAACCTGCAACCTATGCTGTGGAGGTAGGGCACAGCTTATGGGGGTGAGGGTTGTGCACTTTTGGCACTTAGGTGCTAAATGACCTTCTGGGGTGTTATAAAAAAAAATAATTGCACATGTTAAAATCAGCATTCATTGCTGAAAAACAACTTTAACCCCCCCCCCACAGGAAGATATATTTTCTGAAACCAGGGGCCCTGCAGAATAAAATTATGTTTTAATTGTTTATCAAACACATATTCTCAGGAAAAAAAATGTTTTATTACTTTTTTTTTTTTATTTAACAATAAGGAGCTAACAAGACCCCTGTATGAAAACATGGGCAGGAGACAGGAGTCTATTAAAACTTCAGGTAACCTCGATTTCTGCACCTTCACACCTTAGGTCACACTAAATTCCCGTCTCTTCAGACCTCAGGTAAGCCCCAATTCCTACACATTTACACCACAAATCAGCATGAATTCCTGTCCTCTGCCCTTCATTGCAATTAATCAAGCATAGATTGTGCTTGATTACCTGCTTTTCCAGGCTACAGTAGCTGAAGAACAAATGAAGTGAAACTGAAAGTGACTTACTGCTTCCAGGTTCATTACACACAGAGGAGATAAGAACAGACGTACCTCGATCTCCTCCTTCTCTCACTCACTGGCCAGTTTTCCAGGACCCCGGCTCTCAGAAGTAACTGGTGGGCCTGGAGACCACTACTAATGGTGGTAGAGGCTCGCCCTTCTCACTCATGTAAGAGCTGAAAATCTTCCCAGATCACTGCAGCAGCCACGGGCTTGCTTTAAAAACTTGAAGTTCATGAAGTTTTAGAATGGCCAACAGACATCAAGTGGTTAAGATCAGTTTCAAAACAGATACGCCAAACTCTACCAGGAGATTATCTACCATGACTCTACCACCTGGACAACACCACCCACCACGACCCTACCTGGATGACACCACCCATCACGACCCTACCTGGACAACACCACCCACCACCATGACCCTACCTGGACAACACCACCCACCACCACGCTACCTGGACAACACCACCCACTGCGACCCTACCTGGACAACACCACCCACCAAGACCCTACCTGGACAACACCACCCACCACGACCCTACTGGACAATACCACCCACCACGACTCTATCACCTAGACAACATCACCCACCACGACCCTACCTGGACAACACCACCCACCGCCATGACCCTACCTGGACAACACCACCCACCACCACGCTACCTGGACAACACCACCCACCGCCACACTACCTGGACAACACCACCCACCGCGACCCTACCTGGACAACACCACCCACCAAGACCCTACCTGGACAACACCACCCACCACGACCCTACCTGGACAACACCACCCACCACGACCCTACCTGGACAACACCACCCACCACGACCCAACCTGGACAACACCACCCACCAAGACCCTACCTGGACACCACCCAACACCACGCTACCTGGACAACACCACCTACCATGATGCTACCTGGACAAAACCACCCACCACGACTCTACCTGGAGAACATCACCCACTACGACTCTACCTGGAGAACATCACCCACTACGACTCTACCTGGAGAACATCACCCACCATGACTCTACCTGGAGAACATCACCCACCACGACTCTACCTGGAGAACATCACCCACCATGACTCTACCTGGAGAACATCACCCACCACGACTCTACCTGGAGAACATCACCCACCACGACTCTACCTGGAGAACATCACCCACCACGACTCTACCTGGAGAACATCACCCACCACGACTCTACCAGAAAAACACCACATCTCTACCTGGAGAACACCACAACTCTACCTAGAGAGAATCACCCACCAAAGCTCTACCTAGAGAGCATCACCCACCAAAGCTCTACCTAGAGAGCATCACCCACCAAAGCTCTACCTGGAAAACACCATCCACCAAAGCTCTACTAGGAAAACACCACCCACCAAAGCTCTACTAGGAAAACACCACCCACCAAAGCTCTACGTGGAGAACACCAGGTGGTGACCATGTAGTCACAGAAGCACCTAAGATGCCAATATCTGGAAGGTATATAGATGAGGTAAGACAACTATACCTCAAAGACTCCACAAAGCTGGGCTGAGAAATCCATACCAAAACCTGTGGGAGGATCTAGAAGGCTCAACGGAGACATGGAAGACACAAAGAAAATAATCTGCCAGTCTGATGAGACCAAAACTGAACTTTAGCAGCAGATGCTGTGCGGCCAGTTTTCCACAGCCCCAGGCTCCCTGGAGGAACTGGAGGGCCTGTGAACCACCGTGGACAGTGGTCAGTATTGTAAGAGCTGTAGAGCCGCCCAAATCACTTTTACTGAACAGCCGATCGCTGTCATCACAGCTGTACTTGAAGTCCAGGACGTTTTAGAATGGCTGAAGGAAATCAAGTGGCTACAGACAAAAACCCATACACCAAATGGTTCCTTCATAAATCAAACATCCTGAACAAAACACCTATCCGAAAATGACTGGTAAAAATATACGCCCGGCTTACGGCCCACTTACAGATCTTCTCTATATGTCAGGAGGGATCTCAGCTGGGTTATTATTACACAATAAAAATGAAATACGTCTCGGAATAAATGGTTCTTTTACACTCCGTGGTGTTGGCTGAGGATATAAACTGAGATTTTATCTGGATAAAATATACCACCGGCCTGTCTTCGCTTCCATTAACAAGCACATTAATAACTCAAACGGCTTGATATAACACAATTTAATGAACTGCTGAAACTCAGGAAAAACTAACACAGGTTTGCTTAAATCCAACATTGAATTAATGACGACATCCGAGAGGTGCGGGGAGGCGGCTGCCGGGTGTGGGTGATTGACAGGACAAGCAGATGTTCAGAGATCGCCCGAAGGTGGGAGACAAAAGGTGAGAAGAACGCACAAGTAAACAAAGAAGCGCTCTACCGCGCTGCAATGTCTCCAAAGGAGCGCTTTCAGAACTTTCCAACTGACTCAAACTATACCTACCATCACAGCTCAGAAATCCGATCCCACCCGGGGCGGAGAGGATTGCCAAAACCTAGGAGAGCAACTGGGTGATGGCGGGCAAAAGCCACAGAGTGGAACGGAGGACTTGGCTGGACACTTGTTTAGACACACTGGGAGCAAGGCTGGAAATGGACTGGGACACACTGGAAGCACAGCTGAAACTGAGCTGAGACACACTGGGAGCAAAGCCAGAAATTAGCTGGGACACACCGGGAGCAAGGCTAGAACTGAACTGGGACACACTGGGAGCAAAGCTAGAACTGAACTGGGACACACTGGGAGCAAGGCTAGAACTGAACTGGGACACACTGGGAGCAAGGCTAGAACTGAACTGGGACACACTGGGAGCAAGACTAGAACTGAACTGGGACACACTGGGAGCAAGGCTAGAACTGAACTGGGACACACTGGGAGCAAGGCTAGAACTGAACTGGGACACACTGGGAGCAAGGCTAGAACTGAATTGGGACACACTGGGAGCAAAGCTAGAACTGAACTGGGACACACTGGGAGCAAGGCTAGAACTGAACTGGGACACACTGGGAGCAAGGCTGCAACTGATTTGAGACACACTGGGAGCAAGGCTAGAACTGATTTGGGACACACTGGGAGCAAGGCTAGAACTCAATTGGGACACACTGGGAGCAAAGCTGAAACTGAATTGGGACACACTGGGAGAAAGGCTAGAACTGAATTGGGACACACTGGGAGCAAGGCTGGAAATGGACTGGTACACACTGGAAGCACAGCTGAAACTGAGCTGAGACACACTGGGAGCAAAGCCAGAAATTAGCTGGGACACACCGGGAGCAAGGCTAGAACTGAACTGGGACACACCGGGAGCAAGGCTAGAACTGAACTGGGACACACCGGGAGCAAGGCTAGAACTGAACTGGGACACACTGGGAGCAAAGCTAGAACTGAACTGGGACACACTGGGAGCAAGGCTAGAACTGAACTGGGACACACTGGGAGCAAGGCTAGAACTGAACTGGGACACACTGGGAGCAAGACTAGAACTGAACTGGGACACACTGGGAGCAAGGCTAGAACTGAACTGGGACACACTGGGAGCAAGGCTAGAACTGAACTGGGACACACTGGGAGCAAGGCTAGAACTGAATTGGGACACACTGGGAGCAAAGCTAGAACTGAACTGGGACACACTGGGAGCAAGGCTAGAACTGAACTGGGACACACTGGGAGCAAGGCTGCAACTGATTTGAGACACACTGGGAGCAAGGCTGGAACTGAATTGGGACACACTGGGAGCAAGGCTAGAACTGATTTGGGACACACTGGGAGCAAGGCTAGAACTCAATTGGGACACACTGGGAGCAAAGCTGAAACTGAATTGGGACACACTGGGAGAAAGGCTAGAACTGAATTGGGACACACTGGGAGCAAGGCTGGAAATGGACTGGTACACACTGGAAGCACAGCTGAAACTGAGCTGAGACACACTGGGAGCAAAGCCAGAAATTAGCTGGGACACACCGGGAGCAAGGCTAGAACTGAACTGGGACACACCGGGAGCAAGGCTAGAACTGAACTGGGACACACTGGGAGCAAAGCTAGAACTGAACTGGGACACACTGGGAGCAAGGCTAGAACTGAATTGGGACACACTGGGAGCAAGGCTAGAACTGAACTGGGACACACTGGGAGCAAGGCTAGAACTGAACTGAGACACACTGGGAGCAAGGCTAGAACTGAATTGGGACACACTGGGAGCAAGGCTGCAACTGATTTGAGACACACTGGGAGCAAGGCTGGAACTGAATTGGGACACACTGGGAGCAAGGCTAGAACTGATTTGGGACACACTGGGAGCAAGGCTAGAACTCAATTGGGACACACTGGGAGCAAAGCTGAAACTGAATTGGGACACACTGGGAGAAAGGCTAGAACTGAATTGGGACACACTGGGAGCAAGGCTGGAAATGGACTGGTACACACTGGAAGCACAGCTGAAACTGAGCTGAGACACACTGGGAGCAAAGCCAGAAATTAGCTGGGACACACCGGGAGCAAGGCTAGAACTGAACTGGGACACACCGGGAGCAAGGCTAGAACTGAACTGGGACACACTGGGAGCAAAGCTAGAACTGAACTGGGACACACTGGGAGCAAGGCTAGAACTGAATTGGGACACACTGGGAGCAAAGCTAGAACTGAATTGGGACACACTGGGAGCAAGGCTAGAACTGAATTGGGACACACTGGGAGCAAGGCTAGAACTGAATTGGGACACACTGGGAGCAAGGCTGCAACTGATTTGAGACACACTGGGAGCAAGGCTGCAACTGAATTGGGACACACTGGGAGCAAGGCTGGAAATGAAAAGCTGCGTCTAAAAATTATCGCCGAATTTCAGAATAATGTTCCTCAATGTAATATTACAAAGATTTTAAATCTATCATCATCTATAGTATGTTATACGAGGGTTCTTCAAAATGTTTCTGCGCTTTTTTTAAAACTCTTAAATATATAAAAAAAAAGTGCAGAAACTCTTTGAAGATCCCTCATATCATCAAAAGATTCCATGAATCTGGAGAAATCCCTGTGTGATGGGACAAGGCTGAAGTCCAATATTGGATGGCGGTGATCTTCGGGTCTTCAGACGGCACTGCAGTGAAAACAGGCAGAATTGTTTGATAGACATCACTGTATGGGCTCAGGAATACTTCCAGAAGACATCTCATCTCTGATGGTATGGAGGCCTGCCTGTGTATGGAATGGGCAGGTGCACATCTGGAAAGGCACCATCAATGCTGAAAGCTAGATCCAGGTTTTAGAGCAGCATAGGCTCCCATGCTCCAGACAATGTCCATTTCAGGGAAGTCTTTGCCGTATGCAGTTTAGCATCATCCTGCTGAAATATCTATGACAACAGCATGGCTTCCTAGTAAGTGTTCGGGGGGTTAACTGGCCTGCCTGCAGTCCAGACCTTTCATCAAAGGAAAATATTTATCACATCTTGGAATGAAAAACATGAATAAGACCACCCAGGACTGTTGAGCAGTTAGAATTCTATATCAGGGTAGAATGGGACAAAATTCCTCTCCCAAAACGCCAGCAACTGGTCTCCTCACTTCCCAGACCTTTACGGAGTGTTGGTAGAAGCAATTTCACAATGACCTGATTTTTTTTTCTCAAAATGGTCCATTTTCTCAGTTTAAACATTTGATATTTTCTATTTTCTGTTGTGAATAAAATCCGGGTTTATGTGATTTGTAAATCATTGCATTCTGTTTTTATGTAGATTATACACAGCGAACAAACTTTTTTGGAATTGGGTTTGCCATCAAAACACCAGCCACCAAAACTCTACCAGGTGAACACCAGGCGGTGACCATGTAGTCACAAAAGCCCATAGGAGGCCAATAGCTGGAAGAAGATATATGAGTTGAGAACAACACCCACTACAACTCTACCTGGAAAACACCACATTTCTACCTGGAGAACGCCACCCGCCACATCTCTACCTGGAGAACGCCACCCGCCACTTCTCTACCTGGAGAACGCCACCCGCCACTTCTCTACCTGGAGAACGCCACCCGCCACATCTCTACCTGGAGAACGCCACCCGCCACTTCTCTACCTGGAGAACGCCACCCGCCACTTCTCTACCTGGAGAACGCCACCCGCCACTTCTCTACCTGGAGAACGCCACCCGCCACTTCTCTACCTGGAGAACGCCACCCGCCACTTCTCTACCTGGAGAACGCCACCCACCACTTCTCTACCTGGAGAACGCCACCCGCCACATCTCTACCTGGAGAACGCCACCCGCCACTTCTCTACCTGGAGAACGCCACCCGCCACTTCTCTACCTGGAGATCGCCACCCGCCACATCTCTACCTGGAGAATGCCGCATCTCTACCTGGAGAACGCCACCCGCCACACCTCTACCTGGAGAACGCCACCCGCCACTTCTCTACCTGGAGAACGGCACCCGCCACTTCTCTACCTGGAGATCGCCACCCGCCACACCTCTACCTGGAGAACGGCACCCGCCACTTCTCTACCTGGAGAACGCCACCCGCCACATCTCTACCTGGAGATCGCCACCCGCCACATCTCTACCTGGAGAACGGCACCCGCCACTTCTCTACCTGAAGAACGCCACCCGCCACATCTCTACCTTGAGAACGCCACCCGCCACATCTCTACCTGGAGAACGTCACCCGCCACATCTCTACCTAGAGAACCCCACCCGCCACACCTCTACCTGGAGAACGCCACCCACCACATCTCTACCTGGAGAACGCCACCCGCCACATTTCTACCTGGAGAACGCCACCCACCACATTTCTACCTGGAGAATGCCGCATCTCTACATGGAGATCGCCACCCGCCACATCTCTACCTGGAGAATGCCGCATCTCTACCTAGAGATCGCCACCCGCCACATCTCTACCTGGAGAATGCCGCATCTCTACCTGGAGATCGCCACCCGCCACATCTCTACCTGGAGAATGCCGCATCTCTACCTGGAGATCGCCACCCGCCACATCTCTACCTGGAGAATGCCGCATCTCTACCTGGAGAACGCCACCCGCCACACCTCTACCTGGAGAACGCCACCCGCCACATTTCTACCTGGAGAACGCCACCCGCCACATCTCTACCTGGAGAATGCCGCATCTCTACATGGAGATCGCCACCCGCCACATCTCTACCTGGAGAATGCCACATCTCTACCTGGAGATCGCCACCCGCCACATCTCTACCTGGAGAATGCCGCATCTCTACCTGGAGATCGCCACCCGCCACATCTCTACCTGGAGAATGCCGCATCTCTACCTGGAGATCGCCACCCGCCACATCTCTACCTGGAGAATGCCGCATCTCTACCTGGAGAACGCCACCCGCCACATCTCTACCTGGAGAATGCTGCATCTCTACCTGGAGATCACCACCCGCCACATCTCTACCTGAAGAATGCTGCATCTCTACCTGGAGATCGCCACCCGCCACATCCCTACCTGGAGAATGCTGCATCTCTACCTGGAGATCGCCACCCGCCACATGCCTACCTGGAGAATGCTGCATCTCTACCTGGAGATCGCCACCCGCCACATGCCTACCTGGAGAATGCTGCATCTCTACCTGGAGATCGCCACCCGCCACATCTCTACCTGGAGAATGCCGCATCTCTACCTGGAGATCGCCACCCGCCACATCTCTACCTGGAGAACGTCACCCACCACTTCTCTACCTAGAGAATGCCACACCTCTACCTGGAGATCGCCACCCGCCACATCTCTACCTGGAGATCGCCACCCACCACATCTCTACCTGGAGATCACCACCCCCCACATCTCTACCTGGAGAATGCCGCATCTCTACCTGGAGATTGCCACCCGCCACATCTCTACCTGGAGAATGCCCCATCTCTACCTGGAGAACGTCACCCACCACTTCTCTACCTAGAGAATGCCACACCTCTACCTGGAGATCGCCACCCGCCACATCTCTACCTGGAGATCGCCACCCGCCACATCTCTACCTGGAGAATGCCACATCTCTACCTGGAGATCGCCATCCGCCACACCTCTACCTGGAGATCGCCACCCGCCACATCTCTACCTGGAGAATCCCACATCTCTACCTGGAGATCGCCACCCGCCACATCTCTACCTGGAGAATGCCACCCGCCACACCTCTACCTGGAGATCGCCACCCGCCACATCTCTACCTGGAGATCGCCACCCGCCACACCTCTACCTGGAGAATGCCACATCTCTACCTGGAGATCGCCACCCACCACATCTCTACCTGGAGAACGCCACCCGCCACATCTCTACCTGGAGAATGCCACCCGCCACACCTCTACCTGAAGATCGCCACCCGCCACACCTCTACCTGGAGATCGCAACCCGCCACACCTCTACCTGGAGAATGCCACATCTCTACCTGGAGAGCACCACCCGCCACACCTCTACCTGGAGATCGCCACCCACATCTCTACCTAAAGAACACCACGTACCACATCTCTACCTAAAGAACACCACCTACCACAACTCCACCTGGAGAACACAATTCCACTTGGAGATCACCACCCACCACAACTCAGCCTGGAGAACACCACATCTCTACCTGGAAAAAAAACAACCACCACAGCTCTACCTGGAGAACGCCACCCACCAAATCTCCACCTGGAGAACACCACATCTCCACCTGGAGAACGCCACCCACCACAACTCCACCTGGAGATCACCACATCTCTACCTGGAAAAAAACTCCCACCACAGCTCCACCTGGAGAACACCACCTACTACATCTCTACCTGGAGAACACTACCCACCACATCTCTACCTGGAGAATATCAATCCCATGTTTCTACCTGGAGAACACCACCTACCAAGACTCTACCTGGAGAAAACCAACCAACACAACTCTACCTGGAGAACGCCATCAAAAAACCTGGTGGTGACCATGTAGTCATAGAAGCACCTAAGAGACCAATAGCTGGAAGAAGATATATACTGTAGATGAGTTGGGGCAACTATACCACAGAGACACAAATCTGGGCTGAGAAATGAATACTAAATCCCCTGTGGATGTTCTGGAAGACTCAGAAAAAAGAATCTGCCAGTCTGACGAGACCAAAGCTGAACTTTAGCAGGAGATGCTGTGCAGCAAAAAGCCAACACAGCCCGTCAGTGTGTGAACACGACCCGTACTGTGAATCATAGTGGTGGTATGTGCTATGGAATCCTTTTATTGGCAGGAATGTAGAATTGTGAGGGTTGGGGGAAAAATGGACAAAGCTAAACACAAGCCTAGAGGAAAACCTATCATTCTGCCAGAGGCCAGGGCAGAAGTCCACCTTCCACCAGGACAGCTGGAGCAACACTGGAGAGACTGAAAGGTCTTATAGATGAACACCAGGATCCTGCTAACTCATCATTTCTAGATCCCTCCCCACTGCTGCTAAATAATTAAAAATAAGTGCTTACGGTTTAACCACTTGCTTACTGGGCACTTAAACCCCCCTCAGTCCCAGACCAATTTTCAGCTTTCAGCGCTGATGCACTTTGAATGACAATTGCGCGGTCATACAACACTGTACCCAAATGAAATTTTTATAATTTTTTTCCCCACAAATAGAGCTTTCTTCTGGTGGTATTTAGTTACAGCTCGGAGTTTTATTTTTTGCTAAACAAACAAAAAAAGATGCAAAAAAAAAAATAAAAATCATGTTTTAATAGTTTGTTCTAAAATTTTGCAAACGGGTCATTTTTCTCCTTCATTGAAGTGCGCTGATTAGGCGGCACTGATAGGCTGCATTGGTGGGCACTGATAGGCTGCACTGGTGGGCACTGATGGGCTGCATTGGTGGGCACTGATGGGCTGCATTGGTGGGCACTGATAGGCTGCATTGGTGGGCACTGATAGGCTGCACTGGTGGGCACTGATAGGCATAGTTAAGGCGGCACTAATAGGCACAGATAAGGCGGCACCGATGGGCACAGATAAGGCGGCACAGATAAGATGGGCACAGATAAGATGGCACGGATGGGTGGCACGGATGGGTACCACTGATAGATGGGACTGATGGGCACTGATAGGTGGCTCTGATAGGAGGCACTGCTGGGCGGCACTGCTGGGCACTGATGGGCGGCACTGCTGGGCACTGATGGGCGGCACTGGGGTGCAGCACCTTTGAGGCAGATTGTGGGCACTGTGGGTGGCACTGTGGGTGGCACTGCTGGGTGGCACTGTGGGCACTGCTGGGTGGCACTGTGGGCACTGCTGGGTGGCACTGACGGGGGGCACTAACTTTTATTAAATTGGCACTGCAGGGGGCAGGTGGGCACTGGCAGGGGGCAGGTGAGCGCTTACATTACTGGCCGTGATCGGGACTGATGTCCCGAACACGGCCGCCGGTGATCGGCTTTTTTTTTTTCTCCTCGCGCTGAGGAATAATAGCCGATTACCGGCTCCGTTCTATCACATGATCAGCTGTCATTGGCTGACAGCTGATCACGTGATAAGGGGTCGGGATCGACCCCTTGCACGGATCGGTGATCAGGCGAGTCTCATGGACTCCCCGATCACAGACCGCGCCGCGCGCGCCCCTCAGGGGGCGCGCAGGCCGCTCGTACACGGGACGATGTCAACAGACGTAGTCCCGGAAATGTAGGTCCGCGCTGTAGCCGTCATTTGGCAATAGCGCGGTACCGAAGTGGTTAAAGGAAAAGATGAATTTTAAAGAAGAATTCCAGGATTGGATATTGTTACATTGTTCTAGCTGGGTCCAATGTAACCCTGTATATAACACTAGCTGTGAGATCCCTCTTGAATTTGGAAATCACTGTAGTAGGCACCGCTACTACAGTGGGGGACGGAAAGTATTCAGACCCCCTTACATTTTGTCACTCTTTGTTATATTGCAGCCATTTGCTAAAATCATTTAAGTTAATTTTGTTCCTCATTAATTTTCACACAGCCCCCCATAGCGACAGAAAAACACAGAATTGTTGACATTTTTGCAGATTTATTAGGCTGGGTTCACACTGCTGCGGGGGGAGATCCGGATGTGATTCGCACCGCAAATCACATCCGATCTCCGTAGCGATGCGAGTACAGCCATACAGATAGTATGGCTGAATTCGCATCGCTCCCGCAGCAAACTCGCACGGGACCCTTTTTTTGGTCTGCAACAGAATCGGATCGCATGGGGGTTCACACCATGCGATCCGATTCCTGTGCGAGTGTGCAGATCGCACTGCGATATGCGGACGGATCTGGGGGTGTCATTAACATATCATTGACACTCCCAGCCGTCCGCATAGGGCAGTGTGAACTGCCGGCGGGAGGTGTGCGATGCGGGAAAACGCCGCGGATTCGCGGCGTTCCCGCATCGCAGCGGTGTGAACCCGGCCTTAAAAAAGAAAATCTGAAATATCACCTGGTCCTAAGTATTCAGACCCTTTGCTGTGACACTCATATATGTAACTCAGGTGATGTCCATTTCTTCTGATCATCCTTGAGATGGTTCTACACCTTCATTGGAGTCCAGCTGTGTGTTGATTATACTGATTGGACTTGATCAGGAAAGCCGCACACCTGTCTATATAAGACCTTCCAGCTCACAGTGCATGTCAGAGCAAATGAGAATCATGAGGTCAAAAGGAACTGCCTGAAGAGCTCATAGACAGATGAAAGTGGCCAAGTACAGGGATATCCTGGACCACAACCTTCTCCAGAGTGCTCAGGACCTCAGACTGGGCCGAGGGTTTACCTTCCAACAAGACAATGACCCTCAGCACACAGCTAAAATAACGAAGGAGTGGCCTTCACAACAACTCTGTGACTGTTCCTGAATGGCCCAGCCAGAGCCCGGAACTTAAACCCAATTGAGCATCTTGGGATAGACCTAAAAATGGCCGCCCACCAACGTTTACCATCCAACCGGACAGAACTGCAGAGGATCTGCAAGGAGGAGGAGGAATGGCCGAGGATTCCCAAATCCAGGTGTGAGAAACTTGTGGCATCTTTTTCCAAAAAGACTCCTCGCTGTATTAGATCAAAAAGGGGCTTCTACTAAATACTGAGCAAAGGGTCTGAATACCGAGGACCAGGTGATATTTCAGGTTTTCTTTTTCAATAAATCTGCAAAAATGTCACCAATTCTGTGTTTTTCTGTCACTATGGGAGGGGGAGGGGGGTGTGAACATTAATGAGAAAAAAAAATGAACTTAAAAGATTTTAGCAAATGGCTGCAATATAACAAAGAGTGAAAAATTGAAGGGGGTCTGAATACTTTCCGTCCTCACTGTATACTACTAGCTGGCTGCGGGAACCAATCACAAAACGGAGGGAGCTAGATGCATCATTGAGGGCTGGGCTACCAGACCCCGGAAGAGGCATCTAGCTGGGGTGCACCACAATGGCGGCACAGGATGCAGGCTGCCAACCTGAACAGCACATTGCTGCAGGAAACCACTCTATCCGTGACTCTGGATCCTGGTCCACACTCACCTGAGTGATCCCACCAGGAAGCGGTCACCTGTACTGGGCCAATCATAAGCAGTCGCGATATCTTCCACCCCGAAGCTGAATGTACACGTCTCCTTGTATATCTGTGGCTTTGGGGCAGGGAAAGCCTTGGCCGCTTATAATTGGCTCAGTACAGGTGGCCAATTCCTGGTGGGAGCGTGCTCTAGTCTGGTCACATGATCTCCCAAATGACACACTTCAGTTAGAGGAGAGATTGCCAATGACATCTGACCCGTGCCATCATCTTGGTCCACCCTCCCTGCTGCCGCACATGCGTCAGGGCTCCTTCGACCTGTGTCCCGTGCCGCTATCTTGGTCCACCCTCCCTGCTGCTGCACATGCATTACCACTCATTCACCTGTGACCCATGCCGCCATCTTGGTCCACCCCCTTGCTGCCACACATGTACTAGGGCTCCTTCGACCTGTGCCACCATCTTGGTCCACCCTCCCTGCTTTTATGTCTCGTTCACCTGTGTCCCATGCTGCCATCTTGGTCCACCCTCCCTGCTGCCACACATGCATTAGTTCTCGTTCACCTGTGTCTCATGCCACCATCTTGGTCCGCCCTCCCTGCTGCCGCACACGCATTAGGTCTCTTTCACCTGGGTCGGTGCTGCCATCTTGGTCCACCCACCTTACTGCGGAACATGCATTAGGGCTTGTGCCTCCCGCCTTGCTGCCGCACATGCATTAAGGCTTCGTTCACATGTGTGTCAGGGACTGTCGCTCCTCCTCTTGATTGCTTACGATTGGCCCAGCACAGGTGACAACTTCCTGGTGGGATCGCTCAGGTGAGTGTGGAATAGGAACAGACCCGAATTTATCCCTACTCAAAGGATTCAGTGTTTTCCTGCAGTAATCTGCTCTTCAGGTTGACAGCCTGTGTCCTGTGCCACCATCTTGGTCCACCCTCCCTGCTGCCACACATGCATTAGGGTTCATTCACCTGTGTCCTGTGCCACCATCTTGGTCCACACTCCCTGCTGCCACACATGCATTAGGGTTCATTCACCTGGGTCCTGTGCTGCCATCTTGGTCCACCCTCCCAGCTACAGAACTTGCATGAGGGTTCATTCACCTGTGTCCCATGTCGCCATCTTAGTCCACCCTCCCTGCTGCTAGACATGCATTAGGGCTCGTTCACCTGTGTCCCATGCCACCATCTTGGTCAAACCTCCCTGTTGCTGAACATGCATTAGGGCTCGTTCACCCGTGTCCCGTGCCACCATCTTGGTCCACCCTCCCTGCTGCTGAATATGCATTAGGGTTTGTTCACCTGTGTTCCATGCCGCCATCTTGGTCCACCCTCCCTGCTGCTGAACATGCATTAGGGCTCATTTGCCTGTGTCCCATGTCGCCATCTTGGTCCACCCTCCCTGCTCATGAAAATGCATTAGGGTTCGTTCACCTGTGTCCCATGTAGCCATCTTGGTCCACCCTCCCTTCTGCTGAACATGCATTAGGGCTTGCTTACCCGTGTCCTCTGAAAAGCGATCCATGCCTTACGGCAACTCCTCACTGCCTGATCTAACCCCATAATTGTCGAAACTACCGGGGCCCCAATCATGTGCCCTGTACACGGATGCGGTCCCAGAGAACTGCATTGGCTGTGTTCCACGCCGGAAAGGCCCATTGAAAGCGGCACAATGTTTATGTTTCGCTGTGACACGTGTACAGCCATAAAAGGTGGTAAGTTATCATTCAGTTAGGTGGTAAAATTGCATCCCAATCTCCTGGTTTTAATACCCCCCATGGAGCCTTAGACGGGCAGCGTGAGATTAGAAGATTGGCGCACGTGGGGTTATTTTGGGAAATTTTTAGGAATGGATCTTCATACCACAGAACTGACGCGTTTCTCCGCTTTGTGTGACGCGCCCCGACCTGAGAGAGGAATGGAAGGGCGCCATATGCCCCCCCCCTCCCCCATATACTGGCCTGACTGGGTCCTGAACTCTGCCTGCAGTGAATCCCCCCCCCCCTAGTGATGATGATGATGGGGGACAGACAGATGTCATGATAATAATGAGGGGGGAGGGGAGGCCTGTACACAGATGGCGGACTGCTGCGATAACAATAGGAGAGGACCTCCCTCTCCCCCCGGTATACACACCCCTCTCCGCTCCGCACCGGCTCCGGTTCTCCAGGCCGCGGCCCGATCCGTGACGTGTCCAGGCCTCCGCCGCGCTGCATGCCGGGAGCGGAGGCCTCCGTCACCATGGAGACCGGACGGAGCGCTGCTGCCCTGGTACTCGCGGCACGTGACCAATCACTGCTCACCTGACCGGCCTGGGCCCCGCCCACTCCACCTCTCTGAAGCCACTCTGTGTGCAGATGTGTCCGCGTGTGAGTACAAAGATGGCGGCTGTGGCTGGAGGAGGGACAATGGGAGTCTCTGGTGGGCTGTAGAAGGCCCCCATTGGGGGGGGGGGGGGGTCATCTCTATCGGTGCTGTGTGGAGGAATTGAAAGATAGAAGCTGAGGTTGCTATGGGCGACAGCACCGGTTGGGATGGAGAGGGGGGGGGGGATTTCAGGAGCGTGCAACACAAAAAGTAGGGGGTCGGGAGTGTGCAATGCACAGAGCGGGCGTGTGGGGGGGGGGGTAAGGAGCGTGCAACGCACAGAGCAGAGGGAGTCAGGAGCGTGCAATGCAGACCGGGGGGGGGGGGGGTCAGGAGCGTGCAACGTACAGAGCGGGGGGGGGGTTCAGTAGCATGTTGTAAGGCAACGAGCAGGGGGGTCGGGAGCGCACAAAGCGGGGGGCGCAATATGGACACAGCAGGGGGTCAGGAGCGTGCAACACACACAGCGCGGGAGTCGGAAGCGCACAGAGCATGGAGGTTCAGGAGTGCATGGGGTCAGGAGCGCTCGATGCATAGAGCGTGCAAGGGTCAGGAGTGACAGAGTGGGGGGGGGTAAGGAGCGTGCAAAGCACAGAGTGCGCAGGGGTCAGGAGCGACACAGAGTGGGAGTGGGTCAGGTTAGGTATGCACAGAGCATGGGGGTCAGGAGTGCGCAATGCACAGAGTTCGGGGGATCAGGAGCGTGCAAAGCACAGAGCGCGCGGGGTCAGGAGCGTGCAATGCACAAAGCGAGTGGGGTCAGGAGCGTGCAACGCACAGAGCGTGCGGGGTCAGAAGCGTGCAACGCACAAAGCGAGTGGGGTCAGGAAGCGTGCAACGCACAGAGCGTGCGGGGTCAGAAGCGTGCAATGCACAAAGCGAGTGGGGTCAGGAGTGTGCAATGCACAAAGCGAGTGGGGTCAGGAGCGTGCAATGCACAAAGCGAGTGGGGTCAGGAGCGTGCAATGCACAAAGCGAGTGGGGTCAGGAGCGTAAAAAACACAGAGCGGGGGGGGGGGGGGGGGGGTTCAGGAGCATTCAATGCACAGAGCAGAGGGAGTCAGGAGAGCACAAAGCGGGGAATCAGGAGTGCTCAACGCACAGCGGGCGGTCAGGAGCATTCAACGCACAGAGCGTGGGGGGTCAGGAGCGCACAACGTACAGAGCGTGGGGGGTTCAGGAGTGCGTAACGCACAGAGCAGGGGGGTCGGGAGCGCACAACACACAAAGCGGGGGGCGCACAATGGACACAGCAGGGGGTCAGGAGCGTGCAACACACACAGCGTGGGGGTCGGGAGCGCACAAAGCATGGAGGTTCAGGAGTGCGTGGGGTCAGGAGCGCTCGGTGCACAGTGCGTGCAGGGGTCAGGAGCGACAGAGTGGGGGGGGGTCAGGAGCGTGCAACGCACAGGGCATGCAGGGGTCAGGAGCGACACAGAGTGAGGGGGTCAGTTTAGATGCGCGCAACGCACAGAGCATGGGGGTCAGGAGTGCGCAATGCACAGAGTGCGGGGGGGTCAGGAGCGTGCAAAGCACAGATCGCGCGGGGTCAGGAGCGTGCAAAGCACAGATCGCGCGGGGTCAGGAGCGTGCAAAGCACAGATCGCGCGGGGTCAGGAGCGTGCAAAGCACAGATCGCGCTGGGTCAGGAGCGTGCAAAGCACAGAGCGCGCGGGGTCAGTTTAGATGCGTGCAAAGCACAGAGCGCGCGGGGTCAGGAGCGTGCAAAGCACAGAGTGTGCTGGGTCAGGAGCGTGCAGTGCACAAAGTGAGTGGGGTCAGGAGCGTAAAACACACAGAGCGCGGGGGGGGGGGGGGGGGGGGGGTTCAGGAGCGTAAGAGCGTGGGGGGTTTAGGAGCACAAAATGCACAGAGCAGGGGGGGTCGGGAGCGCACAATGCACAGAGCAGGGGGGGTGCACAACGGACACAGCGATGGGGTAGGTAGTGCGGAACACATAGAGCGCGGGGTCAGGAGCGTGCAACGCACAGAGCGAGTGGGGTCAGGAGCGTGCAAAACACAGAGCGCGCGGGGTCTGGAGCGTGCAGTGCACAAAGTGAGCGGGGTCAGGAGCGTAAAACACACAGAGAGCGCGGGGGGGGGGGGTTCAGGAGTGTGTAACGCACAGAGCGCGTGGGGGTCAGGAACACGCAACGTACAGAGCGTGGGGGGTTTAGGAGCACAAAATGCACAGAGCGGGGGGGGTGCACAACGGACACAGCGACGGGGTAGGTAGTGCACAACACATAGAGCGCGGGGTCAGGAGCGTGCAACGCACAGAGCGTGTGGGGTCAGAAGCGTGCAATGCACAGAGCGAGTGGGGGGTCAGGAGTAACACAAAGTAAGCAGCGCAGAGTGCAGTGGTCTGAAGTGTGTAACACAGTGTAGGGGTCAGGTGTAAGTAATGCACAGAGTGTGTCCTCCCCCCACCCCCATGACTCAATCATTATCCCATAATGTTGGAATGCAGAATAAATGGGATGGATATATCCATACATCCTCTCAGAATCATAGAACATCTGTTCCTGTATTTGCAAAGAAATGACCTTCTCCCAAGTCTCCCCGTGTATGGGCAGCTCACCAAAGTCACTCGGAGCCACGTGGGATCCTGACTGTAGCAGCGCAAGCACAGGCCTGCTTCTAGCCATGCAGCAGACCAGCTAAGCTCCGCCCCTGATGCCAGCAGTATTGTCAGAAACCATGAATCAGACTGAGACAGAAGTACAGTTATATCACACTTGTTTAATAATAATAATAATAAAAAAAAAGGTAAACCTAGTAAATGTGGTCAAAACTTAGCCAGATAGTCAGACAAGCCAAAACGTCAGGGAGCCGGAGATGAGCGTAGAACAGCAAGCAGGATCTGGAGCCAGAAGGGATGTCAGCAAAGAAAGTCTTTAACAGGATCGCAGGAGAGAGTCTCTGTGATGTTGACCAAGGCGAAGGCAGAGATCCTCTGGACTGGACGGCTTGAGTAGGCAGGACTGACGAGCAGGATATCATCAACAGCTGAATAACTGTGGAGAGATAGGAGCTGGCAATTAGCCGACAGCTGAAAGGCCAGCTTTGAGAAGGAAGAGCTGAGCCCAACCCTGACAAGTATCCATGGTAATGGGTCACTGATTGCAGAGACGTCGTGGCCTGGTCCAGTTCTGCTCCCATGGCACCGGTATCCATGGCGATAGTGGCGCAACTCTAGGAATGGGCCCTAAGGGGAGGAGCCGTGTATCGCTCTTAGAGATTAATGGGGTTTGCATAACTCTGCCCCCTTCTGGAGAGCAAAATAATGCAACTTAGCCGTCCGCACACAGAAAAATGCCCACCGCACCAGGGACAGCCTCCTGACAAAATGGGCACGTCTGGTGGGACTATGAAATTTCCCTGTAAAAGCCAAAGACTGCCTCTGGGGGCCGCCAGCTGGATGTCAGCAGCCCCAGACCTGTGACTCAGGTCACACTCTATAGTCATTTCCTTCTACTCCTCCCCTCGGCTGCTACAGAAGGGGTTATGAAGGGAGGAGTGGAGGAGCTGGGCCAGCAGAGACAGTAATTATCAGTAAGATGACCACCACTGCTTTTTTTACCCCAGGATGGAGTAGGGAACTCACATTTGAACACTTTCAACCACCCGGGTCGCCCCAGTGTCCAACCACCCAGGATCGCCCCAGTGTCCAACCACCCAGGATCGCCCCAGTGTCCAACCACCCAGGATCGCCCCAGTGTCCAACCACCCAGGATCACCCCAGTGTCCAACCACCCGGCTCACCCCAGTGTCCAACCACCCAGGATCACCCCAGTGTCCAACCACCCAGGATCACCCCAGTGTCCAACCACCCAGGATCACCCCAGTGTGTAACCATCCAAAACCAGAGTGTAAACCACCACCCACATTCTCCCCAGTGTCCAATCACCCGGATCCCCCCTCCCCTCCCCTCCCCTCAGTGTCCAATCACCCGGATCCCCCCTCCCCTCCCCTCAGTGTCCAATCACCCGGATCCCCCCTCCCCTCCCCTCAGTGTCCAATCACCCGGATCCCCCCTCCCCTCCCCTCAGTGTCCAATCACCCGGATCCCCCCTCCCCTCCGTGTCCAACCACCCGGATCCCCTCAGTGTCCAATCACCCGGATCCCCCCTCCCCTCCGTGTCCAACCACCCGGATCCCCTCAGTGTCCAATCACCCCGGATCCCCCTCCCCTCCCCTCAGTGTCCAATCACCCGGATCCCCCCTCCCCTCCCCTCCCCTCAGTGTCCAATCACACGGATCCCCCCTCCCCCTCCGTGTCCAATCACCCGGATCCCCCCTCCCCTCCCCTCAGTGTCCATCACCCGGATCCCCCCCTCCCCTCCGTGTCCAATCACCCGGATCCCCCCTCCCCTCCGTGTCCAATCACCCGGATCCCCCCTCCCCTCCGTGTTCAATCACCCGGATCCCCCCTCCCCTCAGTGTACAATCACCCGGATCCCCTCAGTGACCAATCCCTGGAACCTCCAGTGTATAAGTACCTGGATCCCCTCAGTTTCCAGTCTACAGGAACCCAGTTTAAAAATCCCCCCGTATCCCCCACTGTCCAACCACCAAGATTCACCCATTCAGAACCCAGAGTATAAAACACCACCCGGCTCACCCCAGTGTCCATCCAACCAGAACCCAGAGTGTAAAACCCAACTGGATTCTCCCCAGTGTCCAACCACCCAGATCCCCCCCCCACCCAGGCTCTTCCAGTGTTCAGTCATCCGGATCCCCTCAGTGACCAATCCCTAGAACTTAAAAATCACCCAAAATCGCCCCAATGTCCATCATCCAGATCCCCCTGTGTACTATAACCAGGCTCCCAGTGTCCAACCACCCCGATACCCCCCCCCCCCCCCCCCCTGTGTCCAATACTCGGATCCCCAATATTTATATTTTATCACCCACCCAACACACAGAAACAGCTTCTGGCATTTTTATCTGTAAAATAGTTTTTTATTCTGAGATGACATAAATCACAAAAATGGGAATAACAGATTTTTAGAACAAACTCAACACCTGAAATGGCAAAATAGAAAAAAAAAAAAAAACCCAGAAAGAAAAGAAACAAAGAATTTGTATCGGGCATGAGAAACAATGTTACATCATTCAGGCGAACAATGTAAACAAAATTGCGTTCTTTATTTTGTACTCTGCATATCAAAAATACGGACTATCTCCCCTCCGGACTGCGTTCAGTGCGACATTGCGACTTGCAGCTAAATGAAAGAACCCCCCCACCCCCCGGTCCCCAGTGATTGGCTTAGAGAAAAACAAAGAGAAGAAGAAGATTAAATTTTTTTGGCTTGTTCACCCGCCGGTTACAGTCCAGACGTTCTCTGCGAGGTGCGTGAACCATCGGATCATACAAATCGCTGCATTGGAGCGGATCACCACAAATGAAGCGCGTGAGTGTGTAGAGTCCCTGAGTGAAGCGATGCTGGGCCCATCTCCCAGACCCGTCCTCTTTAATAGTAAGCCCCGTATACAGGCGGGTTCTAGGCTCCAGCAAACAACAACAGCAATTGTCTTCCATGCAAAAGAACATTTCAGAAATAAAAAAAAAGGTAGCCCCGGAATTGCTCACAGTATAAAAGGCATTGTGTGTCAGCACACACTCCCCATACAGAGATCAATAGGGAATACGCTGATCAATAGGGAATATGCTGATCAATAGGGAACCCCTTTTCCAGATTTGGGCAGCCATTTTTTTTTTTTTTTTTTTTAAAGATAAGTTTCTGCAAGCATATCCCCTCCCCCCACCCAATGGAAGTGATCATTCTTAACATAATAATTCTAAAGCCTCTGTTTTTTTTATTTTAAAACTAACAAACATGTTATATTTACCTGTTTTGTGTGATGCTTTTGCACGGAGCAGCCCCGATCCTCCTCCTCCTGTCTCCCGTCGGCGATCCTGGCTCCTCCCCCCTGGTCGAGCCCCGCTCCCACCTCCTTCACAGCAAGCTGCTTTCTCTGGGGGCACTTGTGCAAGCTCGCTCCCAATTAGAGTCTGAGGCTCTAATCATGTGCTTAAAAAAACAAAACAAAAAAAAACACCCTCATAGAAATCCATGCGTCCGGCACCCAGCATGAAGATTAGGGGGCCCCTAATGGAGCAGCCGCGCCGCAATATACTTTCCCAAATGTTTTAAACCTGTCGTCTCTTTCCCCCACCCCCCACTGGTGTGATTACCCCCCATTTCTCTTGGTCACCATAGTCGCTGGGACTAAAAATGATGGGAAAATTCAAAAGTTGTGTTGTCACTGAAACAGGAGTAGCGAGGAAATCTTCCAATGGGGACACCAGGGTGGATAATTCAACAGATCTTTACTATTGGACATCCCCTTTACAAAGAAAAAAAAAAATAACAACACGAGCGGCCGTAAGGCTCCGTTCACACAGGGGGCGACGCGAGGCGACACGACTTGCCGTGCCGCGACCTGACAAGTCGCCCCCGTTCTGTACTACGGAACCGTTCTAAGAGGAGCGACTCGAGTCGCTCCGACTTAGAAAAAAGGTTCCTGTACTACTTTTGGGCGACCTCGGGGCGACTTGCATTGACTTCTATACAGAAGTCATTTGCAAGTCGCCGCTGAGGTCGCGGCGCGGCAAGTCGTGTCGCCTCGCATCGCCCCCTGTGTGAACCGAGCCTAAGGGTCTCCGATTCTCAGGCTACAAAAAAAAAAAAAAAAAAAACTTTGATACAACATGGCTACTATGCTGGAAGCGGCCCCGTCCCCTCGGAGAAGGGGGCCCCCTGAGACGGGAGTAAAGGTTTGCGACAGGTCCTCTTTTAAAAAAAAAAAAAATACATACTGCAGGCAACGTTTTCATGGATTGGATCCAATATGGCGGCTACGACGAGGACAAATAGGTGCGACTTTACAGTTTGGTACGTTTTAGCGAAACTTGAAGAAATTTTTTTTTTTTTGGCAATAACAAAGAAATAAATAATAATAAAAAAAAAAATCACAGTATCCCGACCCGCTAATCTCTACAGGACAAAGCAGAACCTTAGCGGACAAGAAGCCTCCGGCACCGGTCACGAACGACTCGCCTCGCGAGCAGCTGGTGAACCTCGGGAAGCCGGAGTGAGCCAATGGCGGGCCCTTCGGAGCGCACGCGGCGCACTTACTTGCGAAGAAGTGCCGCCCCCATTGGTTCTGCACGTCTCCTCCGGACATTTCTCAGGTGGTTCAGCAGCGGCTCGTGGCGCAAAGATGAGCGGGTGTGGGAATGCTCATGCCTTTAATGAGACCTCCTCACCAAGACCCCCCCCCAGGCCACCTTCCTCAGAGGCCGCTGCTGCAAAATACTTGGCGTTTTCAGGTACAGGGGAGGGGGCTGTAAAAGTTGAACTATCCCTTTAAATACACCCGTCATCTGCACCAGAGTAAAACCGCCATCTTGTCCCGCTCTTCTACTCAACGCATTTCACCAGGAAACTGTAATCTCACTGAGGCAGGAGTGCCAGCTTCCTGGCGAGCCGATCGTCCTCCTCAGGAGATCGGTACACTTTGTCCTGTGAACTCAGTAACTGTGTACAATGAACTGCATACAAATAAATGATTAGGTATAAAAAGGAAAAAAAAAAAAAAAAAAAAAAAAGAAAAAGAAAAAGTGGTTTCAATCTCCTTCAAATAATCAAACTTGCATCTGTGAATGGAAGCCTCCCCCAGCGGGACCCCCATAGTGCATGGACAGGACCACCCGTAATGGGGGGCGGGGAATCTCAATGCGCTACAATGATATACAGTGCATGGAACGGGCCGCTGAGAGTCTTGGAGGGGGGGGGGGGCAGAAAGTTGGGGGTAGTCTGTAGTGCACCGCCATAGATCTGTTGGGGGATGGGAGAGGGTGGGGGGTCTTGGTCCTGGATTTGGGGCAATGTTCCTGTAGCGCACACACACCGCCGGCTCCACGATTAAAGCTCTTCCTTCTTCTTGCCCAGCTTGCCGTGATCCTTCTCTCGCAGAGATCGCATAAAGCCGACAAAGCCGGATTCCTGAAAACGCACAAGGAGGGGGGGGGGGGGGGGAGCGGACATGTTAAAGGGGTACTCAACCCAAAAGAACAAATACTATTGTCATGCAGCTACAAGATCTGTGCTTTTCAGTGCCGCACCCACCTACCAGCGTGGAACATGATCTGCTTAAAAATAAGCTATATGGGAAATTTAATGCTGCTTCCCTGGTCTCCCCCCCCCTCCCCCCCAAATCAACATACTAACGGCACTTTTTTTTAATTTATTTTTTTAACAAAAACTTTTACATTTTCATCACATGATTTTAGACCCTGTGCAGTCATCACTGGGTCTCTGTGCTTCGCTCTACAATGCAAGGCAGATCATTTTTTGTGGTATTGGCCACATATGGTGCACAACTGTAAGTAGCTGTCAGGACCGGTTTCACCTGCTGGCGGCACTGTGGTTTCCCAGAGAGGAAAGTTGCAGTTCCAGTGTCCACCAGTAGAGGTCTCCAACCAGTACCTGATGCTGGCTGCTGGGAGGATGCTTAAAGAGGACCTTCAGTCATTTTGTTTCAACTTTCCATCTATTAAAGCGGGAGTCCACCGGGACTCCGCGTTTTTTTTTTTTTTTTTAAAAGCCAGCAGCTACAAATACTGCAGCTGCTGACTTTTAAAATGGTGACACTTACCTGTCCAGCGCGCCCGCGATGTCGGCACCCGAAGCCGATCGCTAGGTCGTCTGTCGGGTCCTGCCGCCGCCATCTTGGGTATGGGAATCAGGAAATGGAGCCTTTCGGCTTCATTTCCCGGTTCCCTACTGCGCATGCGCGAGCCGCGCGGCGCAATCCGGACGGTCCCCGCTGCCTCTGGGAACTGTGTGTTTCCCAGCAGGCAGCGGGGCACTTGCTGAAGGGGGCGGGCACTTGCGGAAAGGGGAGTAACGTACGCCCCTTTCCGCAGAG
Source organism: Lithobates pipiens (assembly GCF_037356315.1). Lineage (NCBI taxonomy): Eukaryota > Metazoa > Chordata > Amphibia > Anura > Ranidae > Lithobates > Lithobates pipiens. The sequence continues at coordinate 345,684,572 of NW_027507784.1, read as the reverse complement.
AGCTAGCCCGGAAGTGGGTGCAGATACCTGGATTATCCAGGTAACTGCACCCCCCTCCCCCCTGAAAGGTGCCAATTGTGGCGCCGGAGGGGGGGGGATTCCGATGAGCGGAGGTCCATTTTAGGGTGGACCTCCGCTTTAAATGTTCTGTTTCCAAACAAAATTGCGCTTGTAAGACCGCTGCGCAAATATGGTGTGACAAAGTATTGCAACAACCGTCATTTTATTCTCTAGGTTATCTGAAATTATATATATAATATATATAATATATATATATATATATATATATATATATATATATATATATATATATATATATATATATATATATATATATATATATATAAAATGTATTTATTTTAATATTATTTAAAAAAATAAAACAACCTGATTTTAACTTGTTGTTAAGTAGTTAATTTAGCTGTATATTTCTTGTTAACACCATAAGGCAGAGAGAAAGAGGCTGAGTGAGGGTGAGAGACAGGGAGGGGAGGGGGAGGGGGAGGGGGGAGAGAATGAGGGGGGAGAGAGAGAGGGAGAAAGGGAGAGAGGGGGGGAGGGAGAGAGGGGGGGAGGGAGAGAGAGGGGGAGGGAGAGAGAGAGGGGGGAGAGAGAGAGGGGGGGGGAGAGAGAGGGGGGGGGGAGAGAGAGAGAGAGAGAGAGAGAGGGGGGAGGGATAGAGAGAGAGGGGGGGGAGAGAGGGGGGGGAAGGGAGAGAGAGAGAGGGGGGGGGGAGAGGGGGGAAGAGAGAGAGGGGGGGGAAGAGAGAGAGAGGGGGGAAGAGAGAGAGAGGGGGGAAGAGAGACAGAGAATGAATACAATGTATATTTCCTCTCTGTTCACAGATAGAGAAACACAGTGGCATGCTTCACAGTCTCTCTCTTTGATAGCCAATCAGAGGCTGTCACAGTGATCAGGTGACCCAAAACCGGGTGTTCCGGGTCCCGATTAATAGTACGGGACCCAAGGGCTCCCGCCAAGACAGGTATGCATATATGTGGCCCCACGGGGGAAAAAAAAAAAAGTCCAAACCAGTGAGGCCGCCTATCTGCATACTGTGGGCGTGAATGGGTTAAGCACCAGATTCCCAGCAGACATAAGGCAAGAAAACTAGTGTAAGGCGGCGGCTCGGTGACGAGCGATCTGGCGCACTCACCGCACGCTCTCCGTTGTATTTCTCGCTGAATTTGCCATAGTTGTAGTAGTTGAAGGTGGGGAAGCCCTCCACTCCCTCCTGCTTACACAGCTCCTGGTTCTTCTCTTTGGTACAGTCCACCGCGCCGTAGGCAATCTGTAACACAAGAACGTATGAAGACGCAGGGTGAGGTCATGTGACAGCGATGATGGAGCGCTACGTCAGAGGTGATGATTAAAATGTAAAGGATAATAAAATCTGGATGGACCTCTCATTCTCGGGGTCACTGTGGGATTTTGGGGGAGATGAACTAAACTTTGGGTGGTTGATCTCCACAACATTTCTGAAATGTACCCATTCTTTACTTCCTACCACCACAAAGCTTCTCATTTACTCTCTCCCCCCCCCCCCCCCCAACTGCCTCATCATTGGCCGACCTTTACATAGGCTATCCTCCCTTCAGTACATCATGACTGCCGCTGCTCAATGTTCTCCACCCCTCTCTGCCAATCTCTACTGCCCTCCTTCCGCTCTGCCCATCCCTCCATTGGCCTACATTCAGTGCCCTCCATCCCTCTCTGCCAATACCTCTACTGACCCCTGCTCAGTGACCCCTACCCCCTCTCTGCCAATCCCCCTCCATTGGCCTCCGATCAGTGTCCTCCAACCCGCTCTGCCAATCCCTCCACTGATCTCCGTTTGGTGTCCTCCATTCCTCTCTGCAAATTCCTCTACTACCCTGCGCCCGTCTCTGCTGCTGCTCAATGTCCTCCACCCCTCTCCAACAATCCATCCACTGGCCTCCATTCAGTGCATTCCCCTCTCCAACAATCACTCTACTGCCCTCCACTCAGTGAACTCTACCCTTTACCAATCCCCTCCATTGGCCTCCGCTCAGTGTCCTCCACCCCTCTGCCAATCCCTCCACTGGCCTACATTCAGTGACCTCTACCCCTCTCCACTTATCCTTCTATTGGCCTTCATTTAGTGTCCTCCCCCCTCTCTGCCAATTTCTCTACTGTCCTCTGTCCCTCTCTGCCAATCCCTCCACTGGCCTACATTCAGTGCCCTCCACCCGTCCCTGCCAATCCCTCCACTGGCCTACATTCAGTGCCCTCCACCCGTCTCTGCCAATCCCTCCACTGGCCTACATTCAGTGCACTTCACCCCTACCAATCCCTCGACTGGCCTATATTCAGTGCCCTTCACCCCTCTCTGCCAATCCCTGCACTGGCCTACATTCAGTCCCCTCCACCCCTCTCTGCCAATCCCTCCACTGACCTGTGTTTGGTGTCATCTATCCCTCTCTGCAAATTCCTCTTCTACCCTCCACGGGCCTCCATTCAGTGCCTTCCACCCATTTCTGCCAATCCCTCCACTGGCCTCCATTCAGTGCCCTCCACCCCTACCAATCCTTCATGGGGTGACCCGGGATGCTCAGGGGGCCGTAAGGTCATGGGGTGACCCGGGATGCTCAGGGGACCATAAGGTCTTGGGGTGACCCGGGATGCTCAGGGGGCCGTGAGGTCTTGGGGTGACCCGGGATGCTCAGGGGGCCGTGAGGTCTTGGGGTGACCCGGGATGCTCAGGGAGCCGTGAGGTCTTGGGGTGACTCGGGATGCTCAGGGAGCCGTGAGGTCTTGGGGTGACTCGGGATGCTCAGGGGGCTGTGAGGTCTTGGGGTGACTCGGGATGCTCAGGGGGCCGTGAGGTCTTGGGGTGACTCGGGATGCTCAGGGGGCCGTGAGGTCTTGGGGTGACTCGGGATGCTCAGGGGGCTGTGAGGTCTTGGGGTGACTCGGGATGCTCAGGGAGCCGTGAGGTCTTGGGGTGACCCGGGACGCTCAGGGGGCCGTGAGGTCATGGGGTGACCCGGGACGCTCAGGGGGCCGGGAGGTTAACGGGTGACCGGGGATGCTCAGGGTGCCGGGAGGTTATGGGGTGACCCGGGATGCTCAGGGTGCCGGGAGGTTATGGGGTGACCCGGGATGCTCAGGGTGCCGGGAGGTTATGGGGTGACCCAGGGAGCTCAGGGTGCCGGGAGGTTATGGGGTGACCCAGGGAGCTCAGGGTGCCGGGAGGTTATCGTGTGACCCGGGATGCTCAGGGGGCCGTGAGGTTATGGGGTGACCCGGGATGCTCAGGGGGCCGTGAGGTTATGGGGTGACCCGGGATGCTCAGGGGGCCGTGAGGTTATGGGGTGACCCGGGATGCTCAGGGGGCCGTGAGGTTATGGGGTGACCCGGGATGCTCAGGGGGCCGTGAGGTCTTGGGGTGACTCGGGATGCTCAGGGGGCTCTGAAGTAACATGGGTCACACAGAGGTTACAGGGGGGCTCAGGTAAGGCATTTCTACACATCGCTTGAGCGCTGAGCTGCGTGTCACCTATTAAAGTCGCTCCGAATGAAGGCCTCACCCTGGAGAGGAAACCCGACATTGGAGGGGAGGAAGAAATGGAGAGAGGCGCCCAAAAGGGGTGAAATCTAGTCACCGTTTGGGTTTCTTATGCTACAGTTTTACTTTACAGGTCGAATGTAAGCCAATGATAACCCTCTCATGTGTCTGAGCTCATAAAGAATTCATCCGCCGCACTAAATCTCTTTTTTTAAATTACAACCGAGAACGCGACACAGAGAGCGACTCTTCAAACTGATAACCGCTAAATCGAAAACACAAAGGAAAGAAGACAATTAATGGCGGCAGTAGAGGGATCAGTCTATGTAATCGAATTAAGTCGCCGATAATTCAGACGCAAATGCTATTTACCGACTGAAATTAATTCCGTGAACAGAACGAGATTACCGAACAAACAAATGATTTTCCGGATTGAAAAGGCGAGTTTGTGAATTATTCTATAAATTTCTTTGTATTTCAGTGAATGAAGAGAGAGGTGCCTGTGTGCAAAAATCTGTTCTGTTAAAGGGTCAGTCCACCCGAAAGAGAGATATTAGCTGTAGGTGAAGTCTTCTTCACTCAGCACAGGGATGGTGGGAACCCCTCATAATGGGCACAGTGGGTGTACAGACCCGGAAACTCAGCACAGGGGTGGTGGGAACCCCTCTTAATGGGCACAGTGGGTGTAAAGACCCGGAAACTCAGCAACAGGGTGGTGGGAACCCTCATAATGGCACAGCGGGTGTACAGACCCGGGAACTGAGCACAGGGGTGGTGGCAAACCTTCATAATGGGCACAGCGGGTGTACAGACCCCGGAACTGAGCACAGGGGTGGTGGCAAACCCTCATAAGGGGCACACCGGGTGTACAGACCCGGGGAACTCAGTACGAGGATGGTAGGAACTCCTCATAACAGGCACAGTGGGTGTACAGACTCGGGAACTCAGCACAAGGATGGTGGGAACCCCTCATAATGGGCACAGCGGGTGTACAGACCCGGGAACTCAGCACAGGGATGGTGGGAACCCCTCATAATGGGCACAGTGGGTGTACAGACCCGGAAACTCAGCACAGGGGTGGTGGGAACCCCTCTTAATGGGCACAGTGGGTGTAAAGACCCGGAAACTCAGCACAGGGGTGGTGGGAACCCCCTCATAATGGGCACAGCGGGTGTACAGACCCGGGAACTGAGCACAGGGGTGGTGGCAAACCTTCATAATGGGCACAGCGGGTGTACAGACCCCGGAACTGAGCACAGGGGTGGTGGCAAACCCTCATAAGGGGCACAGCGGGTGTACAGACCCGGGAACTCAGTACGAGGATGGTAGGAACTCCTCATAACAGGCACAGTGGGTGTACAGACTCGGGAACTCAGCACAAGGATGGTGGGAACCCCTCATAATGGGCACAGCGGGTGTACAGACCCGGGAACTCAGCACAGGGATGGTGGGAACCCCTCATAATGGGCACAGTGGGTGTACAGACCCAGGGATGGTGGGAACCCCCTCATAATGGGCACAGCGGGTGTACAGACTCGGGAACTCAGCACAAGGATGGTGGGAACCCCTCATAATGGGGCACAGCGGGTGTACAGACCCGGAACTCAGCACAGGGATGATGGGAACCCCTCATAATGGGCACAGCGGGTGTACAGACCCGGGAACTCTGCACAGAGATGGTGGGAACCCCTCATAATGGGCACAGCGGGTGTACAGACCCGGGAACTCAGCACAGGGATGGTGGGAACTCCTCATAATGGGCACAGCGGGTGTACAGACCCGGGAACTCAGTACAGGGATGGTGGGAACTCCTCATAATGGGCACAGCGGGTGTACAGACCTGGGAACTCAGCACAGGGATGGTGGGAACCCCTCATAATGGGCACAGCGGGTGTACAGACCCGGGAACTCAGCACAGGGATGGTGGGAACCCCTCATAATGGGCACAGCAGGTGTACAGACCCTGGAACTCAGCACAGGGATGGTGGGAACCCCTCATAATGAGCACAGCAGGTGTACAGACCCGGGAACTCAGCACAGGGATGGTGGGAACCCCTCATAATGAGCACAGCAAGTGTACAGACCCGGGAACTCGGCACAGAGATCTTTTTTTTCTTTAAAACAATAGCGTCTTTTCCTGTCATCTGTTATCTGTGCAGTCTATCAGCAAGGATGAAAACTGTTTGACTGACATACAGACAGCCACTAGAGGGAGAAAAAAGGACACAGATGATTGGCTGGCTTGAGGTTGTGATATTATGACCCCGCCCTCTGGCGTAATCTCTACCCACCTTGCGGTCATCTTTGAACTCTTCAGCTGCGGATGTGAAGTCGGGGACGGCGCTCTTACAATGTGGACACCCTGAAGAGGACATAAAATACGGTTAGTACAGGAATAATGGACAGTAAAGGGGGTGTGTCTGGGCTCAGTACATCTCTGCAGTCTTTGTACATTTCCCCAAACGTTATCCTTTCAAAATTGGACCGATGTCACTCTGTATACACCATAATCGCGGGATCCCTTTAGAGCAGTAGTGGGCACCTTTCTCATTATGCTGACCCGGAAGCGACATGTATGACATCACGTCCAGGTCACCGTTGACAGTTTCTCTGGCCATCAGACCCAGGAAAGAATGTAATGTGATGCAGATGACAGGTCTGTGTCCACTCTGCATAGGAGGAGCAGACACGGACACTACGGGCCCGTCAGTCCTATCTGCTCAGACAGAAGGGGACGGGTCCCCTTCTATTTTTTTGCTTTTAAGTGGAACGGATTGGACATGGGGGGTGTAAATAGACAAGTCAGTTTACATCTGCTGCGCTATAGAGCTGAATGGAGGGTCTGATTTGGCCCGCCTGGAAAAGGGACAGGCAGACCCGATTGGACATATGTGCAAGGGGCCCAAGCCTGCTTTCACACTGATGCACCGCAGTTTACCTGCACCTCAATCTTCACCACTTCTTCCTGCAGGTGTCAATGGCTGCCCCCCCATGGTTGGTGGCTGCTGCTGTGCCCTAGGTGGGTATGACTGGTGGCTGCCCCCCCAGGCGGTTTTATGGCTGGTGGCTGCTGCTGGCTGTCCCCCCAGGGCAGGTACTGCAGGAGGAGTACATTTGGTATCATTCCACCTGCAAGCTGTACAGGAAGCATCGGCTCTGCTCTCTACTACAGGCACATGCTTCCTCTAGCAGTGGCTCCCGTCACACTGATGCTCTTGGATGGCGGGTCAGGAACCAGCCAGCAGTACCCACAAGCCATACCCGCCTGTGGGGACAGCCAGCAGTACCCACCAGCCATTCCCGCCTGGGAGGACAGCCAGCAGTACCCACCAGCCATACCCACCTGGGGGACAGCCAGCAGTACCCACCAGCCATACCCGCCTGGAGGACAGCCAGCAGTACCCACCAGCCATACCCACCTGGGGGGAGGGGGGGCAGCCAGCAGTACCCACCCGCCATACCCACCTGGGGGGGGAGACAAACAGCAGTACCCACCAGCCATACCCACCGGGGGAGGGAGACAAACAGCAGTAACCACCAGCCATACCCACCTGGAGGACAGCCAGCAGTACCCACCAGCCATACCCACCTGGGGGGGGGGACAGCCAGCAGTACCCACCAGCCATACCCGCCTGGGGGGGGGGGGGGGGACAACCAGCAGTCAGTACCCACCAGCCATACCCGCCTGGGAGGACAGCCAGCAGTACCCACCAGCCATACCCACCTGGGGGGGGGGGGGGGGGGACAGCCAGCAGTACCCGCCAGCCATACCCACCGGGGGGGGAGGGGGGACAGCTAGCAGTAACCACCAGCCATACCCACCTGGAGGGACAGCCAGCAGTACCCACCAGCCATACCCACCTGGGGGGGGACAGCCAGCAGTACCCACCAGCCATACCCACCTGGAGGGACAGCCAGCAGTACCCACCAGCCATACCCACCTGGGGGGGGGGGGAACAACCAGCAGTCAGTACCCACCAGCCATACCCGCCTGGAGGGACAGCCAGCAGTACCCACCAGCCATACCCACAGCAGCCACCAGCCATACCCGCCTGCTGGAGCAGCTGTTCTGCTCCCTCCATCGGAAGCTGCGTTCTTTACATAGATTTTCGGATATGGCAGGTCGGGGGGGACCGGCGATCTGGACTTGCCCATCTGCTTTCCAGAGCAGGAGGTGGAGTGCCACACCATAGGGCATCGCAGGCCACATGCGACCTCGCAGGCTCTCTCCCCCCACCCCCCAATCAAAGCACCTCCCCCACACAGTTCCCTAGGGACACATTTAACCCTTTGATCACCCCCCCCCCCCCCCCGATAACCTCTTCCCTGGCGGTGTCATTAGTACGGTGACAGTGCGTATTTTTTTTTAACACCTTCAAGAACGTGTTAAAATGTTCTAACTGTAAGCTTTGCAGGTTTAAAAAAACAATAAAAAATAAACTGGTTCCTAACGGATTGGCTGCTATATTCAAAGCAAATTTATCAAGCCCCGCCTCCTCTAGTCACAGTACACCTTGCATCCCGTTAAAAAGAATACAAGGAAATTTCTGAATGGAGGAAAGGCAGGGCGAGCGACCCGCTGTCATGTGTATATTCCAGCAGAGCTCAGACTCGAGGCCGAAGAAGCAGCACAAAAAGGAGCCAATCAGGTGTGTTGAGGTGCTGATATAAGGAGACAGCAGAGTGACAGTTCATCAGTTTGCCGCTTCTTTATTCATTCGCCAATCACAGGCTGGGGGAGGGGGCTATACCTGTAAGCGCCATGTCCCGGTTACACCCGGGTTGGCCTCCGAAGAGCAACCCGCGGGTGCCGACGTGACTGAAAGGCATTCAGGAGGCTACGACCGTTGTCACTTTAAGCCGCGCGCTCGTTGAGCGGAAAAGGGGGCGTTTCGAGTGGCTGAACGCATTTGTCACGGCTTTGCTACTTTGTCACAAATAATAAACACTAAAATGTATCAATTAACAGCAGCAATTGTTGCGAAAATAGGAAGACAAATCACCGTGCTTAAAAAAAAAAAACACTGCGCACAAACGGCGGCGGCTGTAAGTCATTGTGTGAAGAGCGATTAACTTCCCAATCCATCTCCGCCGCACCCCCCGCCCCCCCCCCCCCCCCGATTCTGCCGGTCACCAATAATCAGGTTTGGGTCAATGATTTACCACCGCCGCTCTGATCGGATCTGACAGGAGACGGCGGACAACATTCGCAAAAAAAACGATTTGTCCTGTAGAGGTGAATCTTGTCATCGTGCTGGGCGGCGGGGGGGGGGGGGGGGAGGGGTTGAATGACAGCGCCAAGACTCCAACACCAGCGCCCGCCGCTTACGAGCGCGCCATACAGAAGCCATCAGGGCGAATTAAGACCCGCCATAATTAAAAAAAAAAAATCGGCAAAACTGCAGCTTTCATGTCACAAACAATTAGGCGTAATTACGCCGCTGATGGCGCTCCAGCGAAAGATGGGCTCTCCCGCTAATTGGAAAGATATCCGGGAACAAAAGACCAACTCCAGCCGTATGTTCTTATAAATGAAATTTATGTAATTAAAGTGTTTATTAAAAAGGAAATTAAATGGAGGGGGGGAGGGGGGGCTGGGGAGGTTAATGTGCTATTCTCTGCGCAATAAAAGAATTTACACAAAAGATTACGATTGGTGGAAACTGTCCCCCCCGCCCCCCCCTTCATTTATAATAAAACACATCAGAAGGAATTAGAGCCCAGCAAGAGATAAGAGAAGTGTACCTCGGCAGCACAACTATAGAAATATACAGTGCCTGGAAAAAGTATTCATACCCCTTGAAATAGTCCACATTTTTTCATGTTGCAACCCACAAAATGTATTTTATTGGGATTTTATGTGATAGACCAACACAAAGTGTCACATAATTGTGAAGTGGAAGGAAAATGATAAACGATACAAATAAATATGTGGAAAGTGTGGGGGGAGGGGCATTTGTATTCAGCCCCCTTTACTCTGATACCCCTAACTAAGATCTAGAGGAACCAATTGCCTTCAGAAGTCACCTAATTAGTAAATAGAGTCCACCTGTGTGTCATGTAATCTCAGTATAAATACAGCTGTTCTGTGAAGCCCTCAGAGGTTTGTTAGAGAACCTTAGTGAGCAAACAGCATCATGAAGGCCAAGGAACACACCAGACAGGTTTAGGGATAAAGTTGTGGAGAAGTATAAAGCAGGGTTGGGTTATAAAAAAATCTCCCAAGCTTTGACCATCTCACGGAGCTCTGTTCAATCCATCATCGGAAAATGGAAGGAGTATGGCACAACTGCCAACCTACCAAGACTTGGCCGTCCACCTAAACTGACCGGGCCGGGCAAGGAGAGCATTCATCAGAGAAGAGCCAAGAGGTCCATGGTAACTCTGGAGGAACTGCAGAGATCCACAGCTCAGGGGGAGAATCTGTCCACAGGACAACTATTAGTCGTCTCTCCACAAATCTGCCCTTTATGGAAGAGTGACAAGAAGAAAGACATTGGAGGAAGAAAGTCATAAGAAGTCCTGTTTGTAGTTTGTGAGAAGCCATGTGGGGGAGGGGGCAGCAAACATGTGGAAGAAGGTGATCTGGTCAGAGGAGACCAAAATTCTACTTTATGGCCTAAAAGCAAAACGCTATGTGTGGGGAAAACTAACACCGCCCATCCCCCTGAACACACCATCCCCACCGTGAGACATGGTGGTGGCAGCATCATGTGGTGGGGATGGTTTTCTTCAGCAGGGACAGGGAAGCTGGTCAGAGTTGATGGGAAGATGGATGGAGAAAAATACAGGACAATCTTAGAAGAAAACCTGTTAGAGTCTCCAAAAGACTTGAGACCGGGGCGGAGGTTCCCCTTCCAGCAGGACAACGACCCGAAACATCCAGCCAGAGCTACAATGGAATGGTTTACATCAAAGCATATTCATGTGTTAGAATGGCCCAGTCACAGTCCAGACCTAAATCCCATTGAGAATCTGTGACAAGACTTGAAGATTGCTGATCACAGACGCTCTCCATCCAATCTGACAGAGCTTGAGATATTTTACAAAGAAGAAGAAGAATGGGCAGAAATGTCCTCTCTAGATGTGCAAAGCTGGTAGAGACTAAGGATGAGCTCTGGCGTGTTCGCATGCTCCACGTGCAGAGCCCGGCAGGAAGTCGGCGCAGCGCTGCGCTAATCACCGGCAGTGAGACATTGCCCCCGATGTGCGGCTGCAGAGATCGGGAAATGTCTCACTGCCTGTGATTAGCGCAGCGCTGCGCCGACTTCCCGCCGGGCTCTGCACGTGGAGCATGCGAACACGCCAGAGCTCATCCTTAGTAGAGACATCCCCAAAAAGACTTGCAGCTGTAATTGCAGAAAAAGGGGGTTCTACAAAGTATTGACTCCGGGGGGCGCCATACAAATGCCCCTCCCCCACACTTTTCACATATTTATTTGTATCATTTATCATTTTCCTTCCACTTCACAATTATGTGACACTTTGTGTTGGTCCATCACATAAAATTCCAATAAAATACATTTACATTTTTGGTTGTAACATGACAACATGTGGGAAATATCAAGGGGTATGAATACTTTTTCAAGGCACTGTATTATAATAATAGTGTGCAACTGAGGGGGAGGGGACAGAGTGAAAGCTCCTCTGGTACAGAGACTGATGTGACTGGCCCAGGGATCTCTGTACAGCACTGCAGTACATGTCAGAGCTATATAAATTAATAAATAGTGTGCGACTGTGGGGGAGTGGACATTAGAGCGTAAGCTCCTCTGGTACAGTGTTCTCTGTACAGAATTGCGGTATATGTCAGAGATAAATAAATGTATAATAATAGTGGGGGAGGGGGTAGAGCTGGGTGATTTTCTCCACAAAGTCTGCAATTAAAAAAACAAAAACAACTCGATTCACGATTCAAATTTTTTTTTTTTTTTTTTTATGGACACTGCGCCAGTCCTGAGCAGCTGCGGGCAAGAGTTTTTAGACGAGGCCGTGGCCGAAACAGCGGCCTCACCTAAAAACTCTTGCCCGCAGCTCCTCAG